>NW_015387324.1:125070-148935 GCF_001527695.2 Protobothrops mucrosquamatus
GTCCCGTGGGGAGAAGGGCGGCATATAAGTCTTAAAAATAAATAAATAAATAAATAAATTCCTCTCAGTTACTGCTGTTGAGCCAGGTTTCACCTAATCTGTACCTGTACATTTGTTTTTTCTTGACTATGTGTAAAACCCTACCTTTCTCTACATTGAGTAGATATATTGTTAGATAAGGTCCAGTGTTCAAGTGTTTTGAGATCCATCTGGACCTTGAGTCTATCTTCTGGAGTGTTGGCTATTCCTGCCAATTTAGTGTCATTTACAAGTTTGATGAG
This sequence comes from Protobothrops mucrosquamatus, assembly GCF_001527695.2. NCBI lineage: Eukaryota > Metazoa > Chordata > Lepidosauria > Squamata > Viperidae > Protobothrops > Protobothrops mucrosquamatus. Next base: position 125,352 of record NW_015387324.1, read on the forward strand.
TTCCCCTTCTATTCCCTCATCTAAATCATTTATGAAGGTGTTGAAGAGTACTGGGCCTCTAAATTAGTCAGTTTGTCATAGAATGAAATAAGGTTTGTTTGGCATGATCTATGTTGGCTTCTGGTTCGTTGCTTTGCTTGCTTCTGGCTTGCTTGCTTCTAGGTGTTCGCAGATCTGCTGCTTGATTCTCTTTTCCAGGATCTTCCCAGGTGTTGATGTCAGGCTGATTGGTCTATGGTTTCCTGGATCTGTTTTTTTTTTTTTTTGCTTGTTTATTTTGCTTTTTTAAAGATGGGAATCACATTAGCTCTTTTCCAGTCCTCTGGTAGTTTCCCAGTGCTACAGGGTCTTTGAAAGATATGATTCAATGGTTCCAAAACCAACATAGTTTTATACTGATTTAAAGGGCTAATGGATAGTATTAACGTGATAGCCCGTTGCCTGGAGGCCGTACGGGTCTGGATGGGGAGGAACAGACTCAGGCTCAACCCCTCCAAGACCGAGTGGCTGTGGCTGCCGGCGCCTCAGCATAGTCAGCTGACTCCATCGCTGACTATAGGGGGCGAAATTTTGGCCCCCTCAGAGAGGGCTCACAACTTGGGAGTCCTCCTGGATCCACGGCTGACATTGGAAGACCATTTGTCGGCCGTGACCAGGGGGGCGTTTTATCAGGTCCGCCTGATCCACCAGTTGCGACCTTTTCTGGACCGGGACGCCTTGCGCACGNTGGTCTTCCGGGTGCGCTTTAAGGTGTTAGTTACCACCTTTAAAGCACTCCATGGCATTGGACCTGGCTACCTCCGAGACCGCCTTCTGCCACAGATTCCCTCCCACAGACCGGTACACAGCTTCTAATATTTGGCTTTTAATTTGGTTTTATGGGGGTTTTTTGTTCTTTGATGTATCTTGTTTGTCTGTTTTAATATGCTGTGCACCGCCCTGAGTCCTACGGGAGAAGGGCGGTATATAAATTAAATTATTAAATTAAATTAAATTAAATTAAATTAAATTAAATTAAATTATTAAATTAAATTAAATTAAATTAAATTAAATTAAATTAACTGAGGATGGAAAAGACCCCATAACTGTTTCCAGAACAAATCAATCACCTTTGCACATTCATTTTAAAATTATTATACATTAATAGTCTTTAAGTGTTAGCTATCTAAATGTTCACTTTCTAAAGCTTCTGGTAGCAATATTTATCCTCCTGAGTGGTTTGTGTCAAACCCAAATTGTTTGAAAGGAATTGTATGTGCATACACACAGACATATATATGCACAACTTTTCCCTTTTTGCTTTCTACACAATAGTTTTGACAATAGTTGATTTATCTTAGTAATGCAAAAATGTATGAATATATAATGCATTCATTTCATGTTTATTTTTCTTAGAATAAATTCACTTCAAAATCATCCATATCATTACCATTTTGCATAAATAAAATAATTGATTAGAGTTATTGAGTCTGAACATTGCTAGTTTTTGAGAAACTTAATTGCACTGATACAGATTATTGTTGCATAATATAGATTCTGAGAGAAAATGGAAATCAATCCATAAGCAATATAAAAGCTGTTCACACAAATTTATACTTGTATTAATATAAGCATCTTTCAAATTACCTACAAAAAAGTATTTGCCAAGATTTTTTAAAAAGTATGATCTCCAGAGTACATTGCATTATTCAATATCTCACATTATAAAAAGGGGCTATGCTGAGATCTTCAGATTGATAAGAGTCAGGTGAAGCAAGGAGATTACTTATTGTTTTACAGGTTTAATATTTCATTTATAAACATCATAAATATTTATCAGAAGGAGGTAGGGCCCTTGCCTCCTTGTTTAAAGAGAGAATTACGAGAAGCCTAGCTAGATTCTCGAAGCCTTACCATACTTGGGTAAGATGATTCAGAAAGTTGTAGCATTTCAAGAGATGGAACTCATCAAAGAAACAGATTATTATGATCCAATTTCAGCCGGCTTCTAGATTGGCCAAAGGATTGAGACTGCCTTGGTCAGCTTGATAGATTATTTCTGAGGATGAAAAGAAAGAGTGTGACCCTGATAGTTATTCTTGACCTATCCATGGGTTTTGATACTATTCGCAATAGTATCCTTATGGATTTCCTCAGAGATTTGGGAATAGGGAGTATTTATATTCCTATATAATGAAACCATCAGGGGAAATGACCAAATAATTTGAAATTGAATGCTTTGAGTATGCTGATGGTAACCAGGTATATTTCTCTGTGACATCTTTGGGGAGAAATGGCATCACTCCTTGAATGCCAGCACTCAGTAATGGATAGGATGAGAAATAATAAACTGAAACTAAATCTCAGCAAGATAGATATACTCATTGTGACAGAACATAATTTCAAATAGGCAGTTGATCTATTGGTTCTGAATGGAATTAGATTCTCCCAGAAGGAGCAGGTATACTGTTTCTGAACCTCAATCCCTTTCTGGTTTCCCAGACTGATGCAGTGCCCTTTTATCAGGTTTAAATTATATGCCAACTATATTTTAGTAAGATAATGCTCTTAAAATTATAGAGTATATGCTATTATATGCTAGCATTATAAATTTACAACAGCTCTCTGCTATAGAATTTAGAAATCTTTTTTGGGGGGCAGCACTAAAGCAAAGTCAGTGAATGATTTCAAGAGAATGCTTTTAAAAGCCTTGTTTTAGCAATTCAAGCATTGTAGATTTATTCTCTCAATAACAAAATGAATTATCAAGAAAGCCAAGTATCAAATAATGATAGGAAGTCCAAAGACAGCTGTCAGAGACAATCTTTAATGGAGGCAATCTTTAATCAAGTGAACAATAGGACTTCAAACTTCTCCTTTCTTCACCTCTGTTTTATAGAGAATGTAGGATTATAGTAGCATTGTAATTTTAGTTGCCATTGTTGATGATGCTTCATCAATTTACAGAGTTCATTCTACTTTGTTGGCATCATTATGATGTTCCTGTTTGTACCCATAACGTGTCTATGTCATAACATCAGGGAATGCAAGAAAATGGTGGATTATTAATTCTCTATCCCTTCCGAGCCAGGTCCTTCTTGGAATTTCCCTGAATAACTTGTGTTTTAATATGCACATCATATGTCATACGCATATGTCGTTTTCAAAGAGTGTACCACTTCCATCTTTTAATGTTTTGTTAATTTATACTAACATTAGTAACACTCAAGCTTAACTATATTAATGTGTAGTATATGGGGTTATCTTTGTATCTGTATTATTGTAACATGTACATCTGTTTCTAAAATGCTTCTCAGGCATTGAGTCAATGTATTTAAATAGCCTACTTACTGATTGGAATGAGCAATTTACACTTAACAAGCATGCTGAAATGCTTCCTGTTCAAAATGGGCTTTTTTACTTAAGGTAAAGCATCCATATTAACACACTAAATAGACACTTTTACATCTACCCTTACAATAAATATCTTAATCTGTAAAGATAGATTATGACTGCTTCAGTTTTGTAGCTCAAACACAATCTGCCAGGTCCTTTAATGGAAAGTAATAAAAAGTGTAGCATAAAAAGTGAATTAATTAAACTGAGTAATGCAGACAGGACTCAAATGTGTATTTAACTGCTACTTTTACTTTTACAGAAATCTAAAACTGCATATTTGTCACAGAAGACACTATACTTATTGTGCTAAATCAAAAATGAAGACCTTTATATTTCATAATATAGTATGTTAGAAATATGAAAGACTTGTAACCCTTCAAGGAAAAATTATAAAGAGTAAAACAATAGTGAGTTGTACAGATGTAATTATTAATACATTGAATAGTCATGATAATTTTTCACTCAGAATTAGATAAAAATAGATATGAGATACAAAGTATGGTTAATTAATCCTATTTGAATTCTTGGCACTCTTTGCTGAGTGTTGTGCTTAAGAATTGGGAAAGGAAAATGTAGTCACAGATAAATTTATTTCACTATTATGCTGTTCCATAGATAATTTTTCTTCTTAGAGTCACATGGTTAATGATTAGTAATGCAATGCCATCTCTTTGGTTGGCAGAGCAAACATTTTGGGCAACTTGAAGATGTTTTACACAAAATAGATGAATTAAGACTCTCAGATACTTAATTTATGCATTTTATAAGTATATTTTTGGTATTAAATCACAGCAAACTGTAGCCAAGATACAAACTCTTTTTAAAGATTATGCATATTTTCTGAGAAATGAAAAAAAATCTTTTTACAATAATGAATGTTAAAAAATTTCCATGATAAATTTCCCTGAAATTTGGCTTGGGATGGTTTGTTTTGTTTTTTTCCTAGAAAAGTAAGTCTTTCCCTGACACATTAATATTGTGAGTTTTCTACTCAATACTATGTGGCCATGTGGTCAGTCTACAACAGGGGTGTCAAATTCGCAAGTCACATCATGTGTCGTGACATATCGGTACTTTTTTTCCATTGCCAGCAATCGGGTAGGCGTGGTTTTGCCATGACACATCTGGCCCGTAGGCCGGCAGTTTGACACCCCTGGTCTACAATGTCTCAAAAAAGGCACTTCAGCTGCTCTGTGAAGAGGCTGCTGGTGATCTACAGTAAGTGTGTTTTACTTTCTAAAGCAGGGGTCTTCAAACTTGGCCCTTTTATGACTTGTGAACTTCAACTCCCAGAATTCCTCAGCCAGGCACATTGGCTGAAGAATTCTGGGAGTTGAAGTCCACAAGTCATAAAAGGGCCAAGTTTGAAGACCCCTGTTCTAAAGTTTAAAGAAAGATGGGAGACATCACTTGCATTTTTAAAAATCAAATAATGTTTGAATGCTATTCTAAATTTGAAGTTCATAGACATATGATAAACATATTTTCAAGTAGTGCAACATATACTTAAAAAATAGATGCTATTTTACAGTATTCTGTTGCATGAAAATGAAGAAATGGCTTGTTTTGCCCAGCTTTATCCAGTAAAAGTCACTGGATAAAAATGTCTCAGGTTAAGGCTTAAACTACATGCTTCACTTTTCCTTTTAATTAGTAAGTAATGATTTTGCAGACCAAGAAGGTCAAGGTATCTAATAACTGCATACATCTTCAGACTAAATACTAGGCTTTACTCCAAACACAAAATACAGAGATAAGTCTTAATGACTGACTTCCTTTCAGACATTAAACAATTCAGAAGTATTCTTTAATGACTGAGAATGCCTTTTACCAGGGTCAGACTACATAGACAACTTTCAATTAAGCTTCAGGGCCCTGAAATGTTAATGGGTGGTAGCAATATGCAATGTGTAGAATTCAATCAGCCCAAGATAAGGAGACTTCTTCACTTGCAAGATGTAGTATAGACAAAGGCAGGCTGTCAAACTGCCTTTGAAAATGGATGGTTCATTCAGCTTCCTTTTGCATTTGTACTACAAATATTTTAATTAGACCTAAGACAGCTAAGCTGGGCTAGTGAGGAAATTCATTTACTGTTTATAAATTAGTTTTCCTATTCCTGGAACCTTTAGAAATATTTATCTAGGGAAAATTATGTGAAAAACCTGATTGGGAAAGTAAAATAATTTTGTAGATTTTGTAACAGGACTCAAGTAGACAGTTTGTTAAAAGCAGAAGCTTTGCAACATTACCTCTCCTTCATAATGCAGGTGGTTTTTGACTTATGACCATTTGTTTAACAACCATTCAAAGTTACAACAGCACTGAAAAAAGGTTGTCCCCACAATTACAACTTTTGCAACATGCCTGCAGTCATTTGATCAAAATGTGGCTGCTTGGCATGTATTCACAACATTTGCAACTTCTTCTGGCAAGCAAAGTCAGGGGAGGAAGCTAGATTAGCTTAATGATTGCATGATTTGCTTAATAATCATGGGAAAAAAGATAGTAAAATTTGATGTGAATCATTTAATAACCACATCATTTAGCAATGGAAGTTCTGGTCCCAACTGTGGTCTTAAGTTGAGGACTACCTGTAAAAGAAATTATTTGATGTGACATTGTAATTTTAAGCATTCCCTACCCAATTTCATTTCAGTGGTTGTTATATGCAGGGCAAGGCAATTTTTACAGTGATATTATCATTCATTTCTTAAAATCCCAAAATATCTTGGCCATGGAAGGCCAACATTATGTAAGCCTGTTTAGCGGAAATGACAAAGATCAAATGATGATGCAGGATTGATATGCTTTCTGTCATGTTAAAGTATCAAAATTTCTGACCAGCTGACAGTTTTGCTGACAAAAGCTGTATATCCATGTTCCTTATAAAGGATTAAGAATATGTTCCAGCACTCATAGAATAAATAGAAAGTGTCAGTTCTTATACGGTATACGTCTCTGCTTCTGTTCTGCATATTCATGAACTGAATATATACACTCAACTCCGATCTATGGAAAACAGTAGCTTTTTTAAAAAAAACATAAAACATAAAAGCAATGAACAGTGGATATTAAGTTGACATGAACTGGATTCTATTCTTCCTTGTCATTAGAAAATTAGTATGTTTTCCAGCTCTACTCTTCCTTCCCATTGTTCATTTTGTAGGTCATGAAAGGAAAGGGAATATTATAATATATACAGGCTGGGCAACTACCCAATTTTATGTCATTGCAGTTTAAGTAAGCCTCCACTTCCTTATCCAAGTCATGAATAGGACTGTTGAAAGGAACAGGCTACAAAATTTATATGTGGCATATGTGGACAAGGCTGGGCTTATAAAAGAATCTGGGGAGTTATTGTAGGCTTATTTGAAGATTCATTCTACAGCTTTCAAGTGTTTCATAGCTACAAAAATATGCCATCACTTTGCAACCATCTTGGTGAAAGGAGGGCCACAGGACTGTACAAAGGGGATGCAGAAGCCACACACACACACACTTGCAAGTGCAGCTTATGAATTCCTAATTTATTTAGCTTTGTAGGCAACATGTTTCCACGAAAATAAGACCCGGTCCTTTTTTTTTTTTTTGCCTCCAAAAGAGGCACCAGGTCTTATTTTCAAGGGGGGGTCTTTTCCACTCACCTCACAGTGGCAGCACCAATAGCCCCACCCAGTTGGCCCACCTTTTCTGCAACCAAAGGAGCAGCTTCATTCTGCAGCTGAGAATGGAATTCAGACTGCATTTCGCAGTCAGAGGCCTTTCCAGAAGTCATCTGCAGCTGAGAACCGAGCTATGGATTCAATCCATAGCTTGGTTCTTGGCTACACAGGCCTTCCAGAAACACCTCTAACTGCAAAATGCAGTCCGAGCTCCATTCTCAGCTGCAGAATGAAACTGCCCCTTTGGCCGGCGAGGCAAGTGTTGATCCATGGGAGGCCTGGCTGCAATTGTAAACTCCACCCCCATCCCCACCCTAGCTTGACTTTTAGGGGTGTGCCTCACCCAAAACCTAGGGCTTATTTTGGGGGTAGGACTTATTTTCAGGGAAACATAGTAGTATGTTTTCTCTTTGGAAAAAATGTAGACATAATCATGTACAGTACACACAGCAGAAGTACAATTATACAATAGAAGACCATTAAAGGCAGCTATTTAACTATGAACAAATTAAAAACACATTAATAATATTCATATTCAGACTTTAAAATAGAAAATAATAGCAATAACACTTAGACTTATATACTACTTCATAGTGCTTTATAGCCTTCTAAATGGTTTACAGAGTCAGCATATTGGTCCCAACAATCTGATCCTCATTTTACCGACCTTGTAAGGATGGAAGACTGAGTCAACCTTGAGCTGGTCAGGATCAAACTCCTGGCGTGAGCAGTGAGTTAGCCTGCAATACTGCATTCTAACCACTGTGCCACCACAGGTCTTGACTTACCTTGAATAAAGATAATGTATTCAAAATTTGACTTGAGAGTATTATATGAAGTTGAAATGGGATTTTTTTTTGAGAAAATGTCCCAAGGCAGTCTTTTTTATATGTATGTTGCTGCATGTCTTACCAGAATAAGACTATTTATTTTGTATAGTTCTTTAGTGTAATACCTCATCATGACATATAAAAATACAGAGCTAATCTGAAGCTGACAAAACAATGTAGAGGATATAACTGTATCTATATGATTGATAGATGCAGTCAAGATAGTTGCACTGAAGAGGACAGAAGATATAGCTGGAATTAATTTCCTCTCCAGTCTTGTGATAATGTGGCTCAAAGTGTGTCATATCATTTTCTGAGATTTCATTAGAAATCTGCTTGCAGTTGCATAAATAGTTTGGGGGGAAATATTGGTTTCTAGGCCAGCCCCTTAACCACTAATTAGATTAACATGTTCATGTATATGCACTGTATATATGAATACCGTATGTTCAAGACTTGTATTTCATATGGTAGGGGTTTTCCCATGTTCTTAATTCTATACTAATTGGAGTTCAGAATGAAACTTAAAAGAACCCTGCATGGAAAACATTTCAGTATTCAAGAATGGAGGTTGCTAATACATTCATCACTATTTTAAGATAATTTTAAAATAAAAAGGCCCTGGAATATTAACCAAAGATTGAACAATGCATTTCTAATCATCGTCTCAAACTGAAAACTTAATGAAAGACGCTGATTCTCAAGGTTCCTGAAATTGTGTGCCTGCTTCTTGTAAAGGTATTTACAGAACAGGAAGATTTACTGTTGGAATCCCATGCTGTCTCCATTCAGCTTGGATTTGCCCACATTGGCCCATATTGATTATTTCCATTATGAACTGTAGTTAGTACTTGGTTAATGACCACTTGTTCATCAACCAATCAAATTTATGATGGCACTGAATGAGTGGCAGTCTGTGGAGTTCCAGCCATCACAGTTATATGATTGCAATTTTTTACATTCCCTGCCTGTCAGGGCCCAAGACTCTGACTTCGAAAAAGCTGCTCCGGCTAAACCTGTGGATTATCAATGGAATCACCTCAGGCTGATCAAACGAGATACCATCAGAACAGTTGGAGCAGTCAGAGAATGAGGCATGGTCCCGAAGCCTTCAGACTCAGCAAGTACAGCATAGAGCAGAACAAAGACACTTAATGAGGCTCCTTGCCAAGCAAGGGAAAAACTATCTTAATTGAAGATAGCTGGCTGAAGCTTGATTTAAACATCATCTGCTCAGCCTTAAGTAAGTTGCTATTCTTACCTAGCAACTGGGTGTGAATTTGAAGCCTGAAACAGGATTATTGGCTTCCCACAAGAAAAGGTGAATGGGGGAGCTGGCAGGAAATTAGGGTAATGTGAGGTCCTTACTTAATGTCCCATGCAATTCTTAATGGCACCTGGGACTGCTGGAACTGTTGTGGCTAACAGTCACAGTCACGTGAAAACAACAAATTTAACCAAGTGGACTTTATTCCTTATAATTATAAAACTATCTTTCTGTGGTCTGGCCCAATATTCATTTCAGTATTTTGCAAAAAGGTTTATTTTAAAATCAGTTTCACTGTGTTTCAGTTTGATCACAGTTGGATCAAGATGTAACAGTTTAAATGATCAAAATACAATTATCTATAATAAACTACTCACGTTACATTTTGCTGAACTAGTATTCATCTCTTATTCAAAGTAATTGAGACTACTGAAACTATTGAATTGTATAGGCAAGTTGATAACTAATTGCAAAAATATTAATGTTCAAAATATTATTATGGTAAATAAGAAACTTTGTGAGTCACTTCTATTTTAAATAGTGCCAGTACTTGACCTCTTTTTTGCAGACATATTCAGGTTTGGACAGGGTTGTCCTCTCTCTAACACAGTGATGGCAAACCTTTTAGAGACCGAGTGCCCAAACTGCAACCCCAAACCCACTTATTTATCACTGGGTGCCAGATGGGCGTGGCTGTGGTGGTCATGGCAGATTGGGTGGGTGTGATCCCCTCGATGTTGCTCATGGGGAGGGATGCCTGTGGGGGCTGGGCAGGGTTGGGGGAGATCCAGAGGGTCTCTGGCAGGTGGGGCAGTGGGCAGGAGGCTCGTCCTGCTGGGTGAGGCGAGGCAGGGCGAGGATGCCATTGTCACAGGGCAAGGTGAGGCAGGGGCCGGGGCGGCTATTGCCTGACACCATCAGCTGCTGCACACAGAGGCCAGTGAGTGCATGGATGCTGGGATGCATCTGGCCATGTGGGACCTCGGCAAGTTAGCAGGTGGCTGGTTAAAGAGGGACGCTTACCATCTCTGGGGCATGGCGCGCATGCCCACAGAGAGGGCTCTGAGTGCCGCCTCTGGCACGCGTGCCATAGGTTCGCCACCACTGCTCTAACATATACCCAGGGTTTGGGTTTGGTGCCAGCCACCATTCCAGAGCAGGGGATGGGGGGGCACCTGTTGGTTGAGAAATCTAAATGGTTTTCAAAGGCGACAGTATATGCCATAGATCAGTGGTGGTGAACCTATGGCACGCATGCCAGAGGTGGCACTCCGAGCCCTCTCTGTGGGCACGCGTGCCGTGCCCCGGAGATGGTGAGGGACTGGCCCCCACCGCCCTGGCCCCACCCACCTAGTCTGCCATGACCACCGTGGCCACGCCCACCTGGCCACCCAGTGATAAATAAGTGGGTTTTGGGTTGCAATTTGGGCACTGGGTCTCTAAAAGGTTCGCCATCACTGCCATAGATTATCAGATATGTGACTGACATTGAGTTCTAGGAGCAGTTGGGCTTGTTGCTGTTTTCTGGCTTTCTTGCTGTGCTATGAAATCATTGCCCAAGCTGCTCAATGTGTCATTGACCTGACAATGGGATTTCAAAAACTGATAATTCTAGGAAATTTTAATTTGCTCTCATGTGGCATAGTCTGCCACTATAGCAACCACTTCATCCAAATTATTAAGAACCTAACACAGAGAGATAGTTACATGCAAGATGAGAGTAATTATAACATGATATAAAAATGGAGAATCTCATCATCAATCCTTGTTAAGGTCAGATTAGTCTCTGAATGCTTTACAAATGGTTGGACCTGCCTCCTGCCATTATATCTTTACCTTTACCCAATGGATCCCAATAAGCTTCAGAGGGAGCTTATAATGGGGGGGGGGGGATCTGGTAGACAGTTCATTTGAGGTTTTAATTTATGTCTGGAATAAGTAAAAGATGAAGGTCTTGGATCAGAATGCCGTTATACAGTTCTTGTCAGTTTGTTAATCAGAAGACTCTTTGGTCTTCTGAAGAGCTTCAAGAAATGAAAAGACAGCATAAACACCTACAGTACCATTGAAGAAATATGAAGAGTGAATCTGACTAAGCACATGACTCTAAAGATTATATAATGGCAAAACAACATCAATTGCTGTTTTTATTGTATCAGCAGATAGCCAGCCAATGAATTTCTGGATGGAAATAGCTTGGCTATCTATCTTATACATATGTCTTAAAATTTAGTCAGACCAATTTCTTTTGGTTTTTTTTAATTTTTAGAAAAAGCCAAACATTGCATTCTTTGATACCTTAGACAGAAAGTCATGACTAAGCCGTATGATGAAGAAATGCAAGCAAAACTATAGGCTAGTATAAAATTAACAAGGATTTAAAAGATGTCAATTTACCATGCATGTGCAGCAGCCAAATTATCCATGGATTTAAGAGTCCCTCAGCACTCATTCATGTGATGCACTGTAATAGTTCCCAAGAGCTATTAAATCCTTTAGGTCAAAACAAATCTTGCTTGCAAAATTTTACACCAACATAAAACTGCCAGCTAAGCCTCTCCACAAGTCACATTGCTACATTGGACAAGATTGCATAGTTCAAGAGTCAAAAGGCACACAATAACTTAAAGTATGCCTTTACATCATGGTTGTTTATTTGTAAAAAAAAAAAGTTAAATTATAATTAAACAGAAAAAAAGATAATTAAACTAATGGCCAGCAGGGAAAATGTCCTTTATAATTATAGTGTGTCTTATTGATCATCAAAATTTTAATTTTACCAACAACCTGTCCCAATAAATAATAAAAAGCTTTTTTATATATTTACTTGTACAAACATGTTATTTTATCACTTTGTCCAACTTGCAGAGCTCACCATATACAGTATGCACAGCTATTTAATTGCTTCCTTGTCTCTTATATCCACAATTTTAAGCTTACAATTATACATCCACTTACCTAATAATGTGTCCCATTGAATTCAGTAGGGATTCATTTTAAATACATTTAAGACAGGCATATTGTAGTAGCTCAGATCAACATGTTGTAACATGCCACATTTATTACACAAACTGCACAAAAGAAATCTAAAGCTATGAAATCATTAATGCATTAATCTTTATGTATCTCTCAAGCTCCAAATACAACCTTTATAATAAGATTCTTGTGAAGTTTTGAATTCTGTACTTCATGAATGGTCAGTTTTCTACCCCAAAAATCACTTTACCCCTGCACTATACTAACCATGCACTATTTTTAATTAAAAAAGAAGGAAACTAACTTTTCTTCATGAAAGCTGAGAATAAATTATAATTTTAAAATTATCAAAATAGCTATGTACTACTTTTCAGTAAAATGTATACAATATGTGTGGGTTTTGAACCATGGACCACTAGGATCTGTCAGCTAGAGGGAAAAAGAAAGAAAGGCAAAATTGTCACAGACAGTGGAAATGAAAAGTGTGAGGAAAGAAAGTACTGAAAATAAAAATAAAACCATAGTTACAAATCTTTCAAATACATTTTAGCCTACAGAGGAAAAATATGAATCATTGAAAGGAAATGTAATAAATAACAAAAGCCCTGAAATTTCATTTAGAAATGAAAAGCACAAGTGAAAAACTATTACTGTGTTCTTACTGTTCCTGTCTCCTATTAGACATATACTGTATATCACAGCTTGAAGGCCTCTTGCATTATCTGTCTTTTTTGTAATCTCCATGCTGACTAATGTCATGGAAAGAAATGAAGGGTCAAGGTAGAGTACCACTCAAAGCACTGCTCAAGGCTAATTTGGCAACAATATTCTCTTTGTCTCTTTCTCTCTGTGTGTGTTTGTGTGTGTGTGTGTGCATGCATGTGTTTGTGTGTGTGCATGTACGTGTGTCCTCCTATTGTAACAAGAACTGAAAGTGGGAAGCAAATCACTTAGACTTGGCGGCCAGAAGGACATAAGAAAGTTCCAGCCCATTCGTTGAATATGATAGTAGAAGACTCTGTGAAGCAAAGAAGACCATATTCATAATAGTAGTCAAATACCAGTAGTAAAATGGATTTCTCAAATAAAAATGTTCATCCTAGTCAAAGCAATCAAGTAGCTCTTCTTAAAATCGTAACAATTTTAAGATACTAAATACCATGAACCACTCCTAAATTTATTTTAAGTGACTTTATAAATTGGTTTGAAGACATAGTTATCCATTTTAATATAAAAAATAGAATGTGGTGTATGCATACCTCAAAAAATTAATAAAGCAATAAAATAGAAAACTAAATAAAAAGACAAGATAAAATATGGCAAAATATGGCCATCAGGTACATAATATCATTGGAGAAATACGACTGCCTTTATTGTTATATGGTAATCTTTAGTGTGGGCTCTTACTGTGTCTGGTCAAATTCACTTTGAATATTCCTTTCAATAATACTCTAAGCATCTCTTTGGAACTTCATATCCCAGAATTCCCCAGCAAACCAAGGAGAATCTTGGGATCAACACACAGGTAGAAGCTGGATAGGGGCATTTCTCATATGAAACCCCAAACTCTCTGTGGAATCTTACTGGGTCCATCAATCTTTTGAAGTAGGATAACTGAACAGGTCCAGTCTCCACACAGGGCGGGGTGACACCATTGTCCCGAAAAGCAAGTGAGAGTGATATGTCTATGACAATGGATTGATATCAATGTCCTCCACTACCACTGTCAAAAACTTAACCACTATGAGACAACCAACTTGCAACCAACAGTATGCATCAGGATGTTTTTGACTTGAGACAGTTGATTGCCTAGGAAGCCACCAACTGTTTGAGCTGCCCAAAATTCAATGTCACCAGATGGCAGATTGAAATCTCCAGATATCAACAGTCTTGGAGACTCTATTTAATCCAGCAGTGCATGGAGAGTGGTACACTAGCAGCAATCCCAATAGTTCCTTAAGCCCAACTTCAAATAACATATCTCACATTCAGTTTTCTGCAAAAAACAATCCATAAAAGCCTATAATCACTTATAAATGATTAGCCATCCAGCCTTCTTACCTGAAGTCTGGGTGGGCACATTTCTTGAGAGGAGAAATATTCTCTACCCCACCTCCAATTAAATGTTATAAGACATGCCAGATCATTATAAAATCATGAAATATACTTTGTTAAACACTGACCTGGCATTCAAAAGCAGCAGCCACATCCCAGGATCTAACAGCCAAGCTCTAAGAGTGGAAGTTGAGGGAGGACAGTGGGCCTAATGTACCCAATTGCAGCCCATCCTCATATTCCCAGCATAAATCTTCCTGTCTATTACTGTTTAGATGTTCTTACCTGCCTCCTTTGCTTTCCCTTTTCTATTCACACTTCATGCCTCTTTTCAAGGTCCAGGCATCCATTTCCAGTATCTTCCACCTTCTAACACACACCAATTCAATTCTTGTATGACACAACCCATCCATCCAGGATCCTAGCAAACTCCTAACCACACCTTCTGGACACTTGGCAGTCTTAGGTCTCCAAGGCCCTGTAGGAAGAGACCACTCAATCCTGCCCATCATCCCACCGTTTTTAACAGAGTAATCATACCTTTAACAGTGCCTAAATTTGTACAACACACTTTATCTAGTTCAATACTTTATCTGGCTCAATAGTAGTAATTGTGAGAGGGATCGTGGAGAGTGGACAATCACTTAAATATTAGCCAGCAGTGTGCTACAGCTGCCAAAAAAGCAGTCCTAGGCTGCATTAACAGAGGGATAGAATCAAGATCCCGTGAAGTGTTAATACCACTTTATAATGCCTTGGTGAGGCCACACTTGGAATATAACATCCAGTTTTGGTTGTCACAATGTAAAAAAGTGTTGAGACTCTAGAAAGAGTACAGAGAAAAGCAACAAAGATGATTAGGGAACTGGAGGCTAAACATATAAAGAATGGTTGCTGGAATTGGGTATGTCTAGTTTAATGAAGAGAAGGACTAGGGGTGATATGATAGCAGTGTTCCAATATCTCAGGGGCTGCCACAAAGAAGAGGGAGTCAAGCTATTCTCCAAAGTGCCTGAAGGCAGGACAAGAACCAATGGATGGAAACTAATCCAGAACAGAAGCAACTTAGAATTAAGGAGAAATTTCCTGACAGAACAATTAATCAGTGGAATAATTTGCCTCCAGAAGTCGTGAATGCTCCAACACTGGGGTTTTTTAAGAAGAGATTGGACAACCATTTATCTGAAATGGTTTAGGGCTTCCTGCCTGAGCAGGGCATTGGACAAAGACATCCAAGGTCCTTTCCAACTCTGTCATTTTGTATTCTGTAAAAAAACCACTGGGTTTATTTTATAGATTTTCTATACCATTAACCAAGACACATTTTTTTTCAATTGGGACACATTTATCCAGATGAAGAGCTGATGTTTAAGTGGAGGAGGGGGATATGAAATCTGCTCTAGCACATCAGATTTGGACTGCAAAAAACTACATGGCCACTTTACACTAGAAAGAATTTACACTATTTTTCTGCTGGTATATCGCAGCCATCTGGATTTTTTTTTTCAGCCTGGATCCAGCAATCATACTATATGGTTATTTTCAGTACGAAGACTTCTATGTCGATATGTAAAAGAAGAAATTTATAAAGTGTTATGACAGTAGAAAATATTTTTTCTAATTCTGGTTTAGCCAGAAAGGGTAGTTTTTGTTTTGTTTTTTTACAAACAAGCATCTTTATTGGATGACAAAATCCCTGCAACAATTTTCTCATTAATACTTGTGTTATAATGACAAAATGTTTCACTCTGAAGAAGATAAAAGCTTCCTATTCCATATAAATTATACTTGAGAAGTGTGACACAGTGCATGCAGAACTATCTCATTAACTTCAATGGAACACTTGGGCTCAGATTTCTCGTAGATAAATCACTGTTATCAAAATATGTCTTTAAAGTTATATTTTTTAGTTATCTTGGCTTGATCCTCCGTATCCAGTATAAGCATGAACTGCTGCAGGAACAAAGCCTCCCTAATTTCTTTTGTTTTTCCCATTGTTGTTCTATTAATGCCCATAGTTATAGAAAATTAAGTTAGGGCTTCAGTAGATCATCATGATCTGCTTAAATTACTTCCTGCAAGTAACACACAGCTAAGTAACAGAATAACAATGGCAATAAAATGAACAGTTGCTTTTAGAAGGTTTATGGTTGTATCCCGGACTCCTAGGATTGTGGTCAGGTGGTCATTTACCACCTGATGTTTTCAATCATGAGTCTGTCTATGCTACATTCTGCATTTAATTCCCTACCACAAAAGTTCTGCTGTTTTCAGGGTCTAAATTTCCCTTTTCCTGGATTCAATCCATTCATCCTGTCATTTTGTAAAAACTTCCAGATTTTTGGAGAGCCCCTCCTGTTTGGAGGATTTTAAGCTCAGGAATTTGAGGGAGGTATTTATTTTTGATACAAAATAGCAAAACCAGCTTGTTAAGTGACATCAGCAGGAAGAACATATGGAACAGCATATTTCTAAAAGTGTGATTCCATCTAAAGTCTCACTTTGTCTTAAATTTAACAAAAACAATTTAGTTGCTTCAGTTAAAAAAAATCAATTGAATTTTTCCTCATTTCTCATGGTTACAGTATATTATTTCACATACTAATTCCATCTGTATATGCTTATTCTTAAGCTTTTGTAATGCTTTATGTATATCTGTATATATGGGCATTTGGAAATGTTTATGTATACAGACATATGCACATACACATACATACAAAAGTGACAAGAAGGAATAGATACCATAATTTCCATTCATATTTATAAACAATTTTATATAAATAATTCTTTTTTCTTTCAGCCTTCCCTCTCTTCTAACACAATTTTTTCTTTCAAAAGTACACATGCCTCTTTTTCTGTGTGGGACTTGGGCAGTTGATTAATTATTGATTTTTTTTCATACAATTCTCCTGATACACAAGTCTAATGAAGTTTTCATAGGGTTCAAAATCTATTATTTCATTTTTAAAAAGAACGACTCTTGTTCCGTTAGCATTCTATCTTTCTACTTTTAATAAAATAATATCAGCCAAAAAATTAACAATGAAGATTTTAAATTGAACAGCATTTTGAATTGATAGTTTTTGCATGTATACTCTTTCTTTCTTTCTTTCTTTTTCTTTCTTTCTTTCCTCATTTTCTTCTTTCTTAATCTGTCACCAGCATAATATTTTTATCCTCCCACAAGTAAAACTTTTCTTACCATAGGCATGGCCCAAGTGTTTAATAATTTCTGCCTTCCTTCTAGAAACATGTTTGGCTATTTGCCTTTGGTTTTACATGTCTGGTAGGAGACAGTCATCAGTGGTAATGGCTTTTGCGAGAGGCAGGAAAAAAGAGTCTTTTCATAATAGCAAGAGATCATTTCCACATGTTATGTAGGACAAATCATTATTATTTACAAAACATACAATAATTCATAAACCTTGAATTGTTTCAGGATATTTTGATGGCATACTGAGTTGGGTATTATTGGGTATTATATCCAGTATTATATAGCAGTGTATCAACCAACATAACTAGCAATATGGAAATTTTGAATGCAGGGGATTTTGATGATACCATGGAGATAAGCAAGATAGCTTAATAAACTAAATAAAATCCTGCTGTAAACAGGAAAAAAAGTATGATCTTTAATTTTCTGGAAATTTAAATACACGATGCTATTTATATGACAATCATCACATTCTGTTTTAAATCTAGGTCTGAGTAAGAATACTGTTGCAATCATTGACAAAAAGTATATGGGAAACAGAAGTTTAAACTTTCCCTTTCAAGCATCATTTCAACAATCCCCAAAGTTAAGGTTAACCAAAGGATATGTACATGTCATTTGTTTGAATATGACTTATTTTCTATATTCTATTTGCTGAAATGGACTGGAGAAGGAAGTTCATACCTATGGTGTTGATGAATACTGATACGTTAAAACAAAATTGTGTGGTAATATCAGCATCTGCTATTTATCTTAAATTTATAATTAACAAGATAGCCAAGACTTTTCCTGAACCTTCATTTCTTTGAAAGATCATGGAGTTCTTGCATAACAACAACAACAATAACAACAACAATAATAACAATAATAACAATAACAATAATAACAATAATAACAACAACAACAACAACAACAACAACAAAACAATGTTGGAAGGAACCTTGGAGGTCTTCTTGTCCAACCCCCTGCTCAGGCAGGAAACCCTATACCATTTCAGACAAATGGCTGTCCAGTCTCTTCTTAAAAACTTTCAGTGTTTGAGCATTCACAACTTCTGGAGGCAGGTTGTTCCACTGATTAATTGTTCTAACTGTCAGGAAATTCCTTCTAGGTTGCTTCTCTCTTTGATTAGTTTCCATCCATTGCTTCTTGTCCTGCCTTCAGGTACTTTGGAGAATAGCTTGGCACTCTCTTCTTTGTGGCAATCCCTGAGATATTAGAACACTGCTATCATGTCACCCCTCTTCATTAAACTAGACATACCCAATTCCAGCAACTGTTCTTTATATGTTTTAGCCCCCAGTCTCCTAATCATCTTTGTTGCTCTTCTCTGTACTCTTTCTAGAGTCTCAACATCTTTTTTACATCGCGGTGACCAAAACTGGATGCAGTATTCCAAGTGTGGCCTTATCAAGGCATTGTAAAGTGGTATTAACACTTCACGTGATCTTGATTCTATTCCTCTGTTAATGCAGCCTAGCACTGTGTTGGCTTTTTTTTTTTTTGGGCAGCTGCAGCACACTGCTGGCTCATATTTAAATGATTTTCTACTAGGACTCCGAGGTTCCTCTCACAGTTACTACTATAGAGCAAGGTACCTCCTATACCTGTGCATTTGGTTTTTCTTGCCTAAATGTAGAACCTTACTTTTTTCACCATTGAATTTCATTTTGTTAGGTAGCGCCCAATGTTCAAGTCTGTCAAGATCCTTCTGTATCTCAAGCATATCTTCTTGAGTGTTGGCTATTCCTGCAAATTTGATGGGTTCCCCATCTATCCCCTCATCCAAATCATTGATGAAGATGTTGAAGAGCACTGGGCCCAGAACAGAGCCCTGGGGCACCCCACTATACAGTTCCTTCCATGTAGATGCAGTTCCATTGAGGACCATTGAGTACGGCCGGTCAGCCAGCTACGAATCCATCTGGTGGTGATGCTGTCTTAACCCACATTTTTGTATCTTTTCTATCTCACATTTTCTATCTAATGGATGACACTTTTAACAAGGTTCTAGGTACACTCCGTATTCAAAACAATATGTTATGAATTTGGGAGTAAACATACCTATGATTTATGAAAACTCCAGTAGAACAATCTGTTTTATTTGTATTTTAAATTTATATCCAACTCAGATGTTTACATGAGATTATTCCTTTACATTGCTTTTAATCTCTTCATTCCCGGTTAAATTGTGTATAAGTGTATGTGCATGAGCACATATCTTTGCATGCACATGTCTGCACTTATGGAACAAATTTATCTGTTGTGCAACCATTGGGGGGGGAAGTGAGCTTATGTCAAGTAAACACAATAGAAAAAAACAATTTCCAGAAGCTGGAGCAGATTTTCCTCTCCAGGATTATAGACTTGTCTCTGACCTCAAAAAGAAAAGTCCTTTGGTCCCTGGATACTTTTCCAGACATAAATTACTGCAAACTTAAGAAAACTGTTTATTGTTATTTACTTATTTCAATAGACCTATATTGAACAGACTCTCAAAGAGGCAAACAATGAGAATCCTAGGTTATAGGGCAGGAAATATGTTACACATATACTGTATATCCTTATAATAAAAATATGGCTTTGTCTTTTGTTGTTGTTTTCTAAAACTTGAGTAGGAAAGAATTTTGAGTATAAAAAAAAAGATGTTAAATACTTAGTCTTTTTCTGCCCACAATTTCATCATTCCAAATTGATTTTCTACATAAAACTCAAGACTGCACATGAAAAAAATAAACATCTGGAACTCGGTGGCTTCATTTGGGAAACTGGAATAATATTATAGTAGACAGCAAAAAGCAAATTATAAGTAACACAAGAGAGAGCATGTAAAGGGAGCAGCTGCCTTATATAGATAAGAAATTCTCGTCTACCTACATACACATTTTTCCTATATAGTAAATGTCATTTTTAACAAATTGGAACTGAATCAAAAATTGGAAATTAATATAAGCTGAAAAGATGGTTATGGAAAATTAAATGACATCAACAAGATAGGACCTACTCGCAGAAGTTATGCTTAGAAAGCAAAACATAAAATTTCCCATTTCAGGACAAGAAAGTCTCACAGAAATACTTAATCTTTTCATGTTCTATCAAGATTTCCTTGCTAGTATACATACTCCAATATTTTGCTTATGACAATTCTGCACTCAAAATCACTATCTGCCAACCAAAATCAAAGAAGTTAAATTGTTACATATCTCAGTGCTATCCTATAAAGGCTATAAAAGAATCCATATGACTGCAGATGGCAAAGAGTTTCTTTATCTCCTTGCTGTATCCAGGAGTCATCTGCATGTTTGTAGTCCAAGTAGGGTATTCTAATGAAAATTCTAAGTTTTGAATGGGATTGTGCAGTTTAATAACAAAACAAAAACAGTCAAAATGTTGATAACTTGCTGCCACTTCACAGATACGGTAATCATAATATATATAGTAATGTAAAGTACTAAACTATAGCTATTGACATTTTTATTTTCCAAAACTGCCTATAAAGTAGTAGAGTTCAGGAAAATAAACATTTTTGTTGAGACTGGCCTTCTGCAGACTGTTTGCCGTGTTTAAGATATATTTTATGAAATGGAGTCAGGGTGTATAAAACATTTGACAGTCTTCAAAGATTCCAAAGTCCATGACCATCTTTAAGTGTATGAGTATTAGATTGTTTTGAAATAATACATTTAAACACAGCTATTTTCAATCACCTTCATGAACATAATGTTTTAGATATTGGTGTCATACTACAGATCAATACAATATTGCCCAGAGTAATTTGCTTTCCAGACTCCAGGATTAGTTTCCCACTAACTACAAGAATGGTTGACATTAAATGTCATTGATATAGGGACATGTATATTCTACTGTTTTCTTGCAAAATTTGCAAGTGTAGTCTCAGTTTACTCTCCATTTGTCTTGCAGTTGCTGTAAGTAGAGAGGCTGAAGATAAGAACTATGTATTATCTCCATTTTTGGTAAGAAAGAATTAAATAGACAAATGATGAATTAACTTGTATTAGCAATAGCACTTAGGCTTATATACTGCTCTCTGAGTGGTTTGCAATATCAGCATGTTGCCCCCAACAATCTGGGTCCTCATTTTACTGACCTTGGAAGGATGGAAGGCTAAATCAGCCTTGAGCCAGTCAGGATCAAACTCCCGGCTATTGGCAGAGTTAGCTTGCAATACTGCATTCTAACCACTGCACCACCGTGGCTCTAACTTGCAGTATAAGCCTAAATATGCTTGGTCAAAAGTAATTTCAACTTAGCCATTTTATGAATATTGTGAATTTCTTCTGCCTTTTTTGTATAGTTTGGTCATTTTTTTAAATGAAAACAAAAGCATTTGCATTGATTTTTATAAGCATTTCTTCTAATATATGCATATATTTAATTTCATTAATATCTTTTGCTAATATACAGTAGTGTGCAAAAGTGCTAGGCAGTTGTGCAAAAGTGCTGTAAATTAAGAATGCTTTCAGGAATAGAACTGTTAATAGTTTATTTTTATCAATCAACAAAATATATAGAAAAATCCAAATCAAATCAATATTTGGTGTGACCATCCTTTGCCTTCAAAACAGCCTTCATTTAACAACATGAATTTTGCCTTGTTTCTTACACCTGGATCTGACATTCTACATAACAATATTAGACATATCTTTCAGCATCAAACTCTTTTGGCTTCTGGGCACATCAGCAGCTGAGTGTCATATCACTTTTAATGCAGCCATATCATAAGCATAAGTGCTACACACGTTCTTCCTCAGCTCTTCCCAATGTGTTGGGAAGCTGAATATCTTATGAGTTGAGAGCACAACTTGCATTAACCTGTTGACATTATTTATTTGGTTTTCTTGGCAAAATAATTGAGAGGTCGCCATATAATCCATTCCAACATATATATTTAGTTTGATCCTTTCTTTAGGACATGCCTATTATGGTCACCTTTCTAAGAATGCTCAACACTGTTGGGATACAAATGCTTTCTAACCACCATGAGGTTACAATCTATGAATGGAAATATTACTTACAAAAAAACGCACTGATGTTTTTATATTTTGACTTGTTAGTAGGGAAAATCAACTTGAACTTGCATACAAAATTTATAAACAATTGTGAAACCATTCAATGTGCATTAAAATTTATAAGCAACAGGATAGAGTTATCTCAAAAGATCATTAGTAGTTTGACCATTTACCAAGGAATTCTATCTGGGATCAAGAGGAAAATATGAACCTGAGGTCTATTTGTTAAGGAACATCAGTGTATTAAGAGTTTCTGCAAAGGCTCTGAATTGGAGTGAGGCAATTGCCAAAGACGTTGTCAAGGAAAAGGAGAATGGTTACCTGAATTTATATATAATTAGAGGTTTGGCTATGGCCCCCACCAAGTAAGCAATTGTCACATTCAACTGAAAGTTGGGATATTTTTTAATCATTTTCTTATCTTTTCAAAAAGGACTTTAGGAAGAGATGTACATACGTACATACGTATGTATGTATATATGTATGGATTTATATTTGAGAAAACCCATTTAATTCTATGTGGCCATAAACTTTTTTGATTTAACGAAAGGTAGTTGCTCTTTAAGATTTTTTTATCACATGCATTGGGTTTTAAATTTGATGATTGAAAGAGTCAGTGATGTGCTTCTTGCAAGGAATTTGCTCTTAATAGGTGTGCAATATATAATATTATCTGTCACTTTCCCTTAATGTGGTCTGCAGGTTAAGTACAGAGATAAAAGCAACCTATTCAATTATGGACAGAGTCAAAAGCAACTATATATCTTGATTGTGGCAGTCCCTTTTGTTTTCTCTTTCATATCTCTTCTGCCAATGTTTAGAAAATAAGCCAGGCAAACTAGAATCTATTTACCAAGATCTGTGAATCATAGCAAGCAAAATATTGTGTAATAAGCTACTAATATATACATACTTAAAAGCACCCCATTAGAGTTTTTTATCTAATTTAAAGAAGTGCTATCTGAAACAAAGTATCAAATGCCTGTAGTAGATAACCAGGGTCAAACGTGGAAATAAACAGGACATAATTGTCCTTTCTTTTCAGTAACAGTATTATAATGCTTAATTTAGTAGAAACTTGGCATTAATAAAGTAACTATATTCCAATCTAATTGTAGTTCCTGGATGCTGTTTCAAACAACTTGTTCTGTTCCCCGTCCGACCCACAC
>NW_015387324.1:149153-150650 GCF_001527695.2 Protobothrops mucrosquamatus
TGGCCAAGTCCAGAAACTCCGGGCTCCTGGCCAATCCCAGAAACACCGGGCTCCTGGCCAAACTCCTCGCTGTCGGAAGGCACCGAAGGCTGCACCAGAGGGGAAGGGCCGGGAGAGAGAGTCCTAGCCATCTCCTCTCCGTCATGTTCAGAGCCTTCCTCCTCTGATGAGAGGGACCCACCGGACGGAGCCACAACACAACTCTAGAAAATATATAATAGCAATCTATTTGGGCATTTACAACCACATGGAATCACTGACAGGATAAAGCCCGATTTGAGTCACACATGTCACATGGATATACAAGTGGTCCTCCAATTACGAATGTAATGGAGCTTGACAATTACATTCATAACCCGAAGATTCATTGGAGTGCATTACATAAAATGAACGTGAAAACTCCCTCCTTTACCTTACGTATTTGCTAATTGAATGCGCAGGTCATTAAGTACATGAGGTATCTCAGAGTAGAGAAGGCCACAGGGGGGGGGAAGCCTAGTGATGGAACAGGCCATCTGCTTAAGACCACCCAAGGCTTCCCCGACCCGCTGAGATACCTCATGCAATTGCTTCCCCACCCATCCTGCCATGCCGGGTCACTTACCTTGCAAAGATCTGTCTTCTCTCTGCCACAGTTTCTTTGACAGCAGGACAATTTTGCTTCCAGCATCTGATGGGCTTGCAAACACTTTTGCAAGAGTGAAATGTTCTGGGTATGGTGATCTTGTGGGGCTTCAGGCTGCAAGATCACAGCACCCAGAAGCTTTCAGTCTTCACATAAAAGATTTGCAAGCCGACGGGATACTTTGAGGAAACGAAATCACACTGTCTCAAAGCATCCCATCAGCTTGTAAATGTTTTGCATGGAGACTGGAAGCTTCTGGGCACTGTAATCTCAGAGCCTGAAGTCCCATGAGATCTCGGTACCCAGAACATTTCACTCTCGACGCACGAAAAGTGTTTGCAAGCTGATTGGATGCTGGAAGCAAAGGAGACAGATCTTCACAAGGTAAATGAGTCTGGGGAGGCAGGATGGAGGGGAAGCAATTGTGGAGAGGGGGGGGAATAGGCAGGGTAAATGTTGCAGTGCCTCTGTAGTCATTCATAAGAGGATACAACTGCTGTGGTGCTGCAACATTTGTAATTTCGGAACTGTGTCTTAAATATTTGGGGGGGTTATCGCGTAACTTCGAATGATCATTAAGTGAACTGTCATAACTCGAGGATTACCTGTAACAGATCTTTGTCAAATATGCATGTATTAATACTGATTGCCCTTCAGTATATAAATCCCCACCCATTTCATTATTTGAAACCCACTTCCACCTTTGAATTAGATAAAAAAGAGCAAATCAAATCAAATATCATTAGCAAATTTATAACATCATCACCTGATATATTACTTCACTGGTGTCATGGTTCCGACTAATGAAACACTTCAAAGAACTTCCAGGCATGTTTATCCTAAAGCCTTTATTAACAGTGTTACAAATTGAC
>NW_015387324.1:151406-158134 GCF_001527695.2 Protobothrops mucrosquamatus
TAAAATTGGGCAACCACATGTTAGAGACAGTGTCTATAGCAGCGTATGGCTCAGATCACATAGTTTGTTGAGTTACAAATATTAATATTAAACTTTATGCACTCAAGGCACTTTTGCTTTTCTTTCACTTTAAAAAAATATTTTGCTATCTACATTTTATGTGCTGCTTGAATTTATTTATGTTGATCATGGTATACCAGAAATTTAAACTTTCTTCACAGATATGAAATATTTACAATTATACATAAAGCAGCATTTAATATAAAAATAAAAATAATTGTGAAACATTTAAATTTATGGTGACTTTGGCACAATAAGCTAAAATTGGGAAGGTGTAGAGTGTTTCTCAGATGGTTAGGAAGAGAAAGTAATGTATGGTTAGTTACAAAAGTTTTTCCCTAAAAATAATTTTTAGATGAACAGATTTAATATTCCTGGCTTCTTCTTCTTTTTTTTTAAAGAACATTAAATGATTCTATTACTAAAATACTTAAAAAGAGTTTACAAAGAAACATTTTGTTTTAAAAAAATATTTTAAATTAAAATATATTTTGGTTTGTTTTAAATTAAAATATATTGTCCTCCATCAATGCTCTGCAAAGAGGTAGCAAACAGTCACCACCCAAAGAATTCACTGTATGTGTCCACTTAATGTTTTCATTTACTTTGGCTTATATCCTTCTAGAAATCCATACTGTTCAAATTATGATGCCATATTCTTTTCTTTCTTTCTTTTCTTTTTTTTCAAAATGGTGCAATTGTATGAGAACCATTTGAGATCTGTTACTAATTACTTAGTTTTAAATATCTGCCTTGCATGTTCCAGAAGAATTTGTCTCCAAGTAATTATGCAGAATTTGCATTAAAGAAAACCAAGTTGCACATAATGCATTGTCATTTATTGCCAAGTAAGAATTATAGTCTTTGAATATCAAGTGGAAACAAATGCAATCCATTTCTTTGCATGGGAACTCATTTACTTACATTACTTACCTGTATTGATAAACTCCCACAACTCTGGATTATGTATAAGTAATAACAGCAATTAAAACCAGCACATAACACTGCCTTAAACAAGAACAGCAAAAGTAGGTGACTACTAGAAATCTTCATACTGAATCAAAGATCCATTGAAAGAGAATGATCTTATATATTGTATGAAATATCAGAAGTATAGGGTATTTCCAGGATTAATATACTCTACAATTCAGGAGCTGCTATAAAAAGGCCCATATTCTCCTGTTGACTATAGAGTTGGAACTTTCAACAAGTTCCTATCTACATGATTTGCAGATCAGAACAGCAGACCTGAGGTTAGCAAGATGATCTTTGATACTCAAGAGTCACAGGAATTCAGCCTTAATCATATGAATCACTCAGGCAATGTTAAGAGTGTTAATCTCACCTTAAAACTTCACTTTAATGAAATATCATTCTTTCGAGGTTTTATGGCTGATACAGTTAGCACCGTATATGACCAGAAGGAACGAGCACAATGAGCCAAATAGGAGGTCATATTTCTCTGAAATATATTTATTTGCACAATCTTTTCTTTTTTTAAACTGTTTTAAAGGTCAAGGTGATACTTTGACACTAAAACAGATGTTAAACGAATTGTTGTAACAAGAAGGCTGCTCATTTCCATCCGATTTTTGTGTGGTTGAACATTTTGGTAAGCATTCTGTACTTACTACACACACACACAAATACACTTTAATATAACAGTTAAATAATATAAGGAATAAATTACCTAAAAGTAAGCCACACTTTATTTGTGAGCATTATTTCTCATTAGAAATGTATAGATTTAATGCTAATGTTAATGCTATAAAATGGCATTGATATGAGGATGCATACAAAATATGTATCAAAGCCAATATTATATCTGTCAAGCATATGTGTGAAAATAAATAAAAACTGCATTGGCAGGAAGCATTTTTATAGTTCCTATAAAGCAGGGGGGAGGAGGGAGAGAATGACAAGGTTTGTCCTCAGCATAGTTCAAAGACATAGGCCATACTGACGTTTATTGCAAATGGGAGCAAAAGTTCATGAAGGAAATGGCACAGCACCAAAACATTCACAGAAGTATGTGCAGTTAATTACTGTATATTCTCTAGAGCTAGCAATTAAATCCCAAACAAGCAGAAATGAACTACATTGCAAAACTGTACCCTGACAACTATTATGTAAGTGAAGATGATTTATCTTTCTGGATTTATCTTTGTGGCAAAAATAGCAGTGTATCAGTTTGTTTTAAAAATCTGTGGTATGTTTATAAAAGTTGTATGTCAGGCTACATGGATTATTTTTAGCACAGCATTAACATTTAATATCTAAACAAAATGGTCTGCTTCTGTTGGAAATAGCCAGCATTTCAGAAGATAAGCTAAAGATCCAAAATGTTCTCAACAAACACTAACAGTAGTCCCTATCCTACAAAATGAAATTCAATAATGAGAAAAGTAAGGTTTTACATTTAGACAAGGAAAACCAAATGCACAGGTATGGAATAGGTGGTTTCTAGCGCAATAGCAGTAACTGTGTGAGGAATCTAAGAGTCCTAGTGGACGATCACTTAAATATGACCCTGCAGTGTGCTGCAGCCACCAAAAAAGCCAATGCAATCCTAGGCTGCATTAACAGAGCAATAGAATCAAGATCACGTGAAGTGTTAGTATTGCTTTATAATGCCTCTGTAAGACCACACTTGGAATATTGAATCCAGTTTTGGTTGCCACAATATAAAAAAGATGCTGAGACTCTAGAGCAGAGTGCAGAGAAGAGCAACAAAGATAATTAAGGTACTGGAGGCTAAAACATAGGAAAAACGGTTGCAGGAATTGGGTAAGTCTAGTTTAGTGGGGGGGAAAGGACTAGGGGTGACATGGTAGCAGTTTTCCAATATCTAAGGGGCTGCTATACAGAAGAGGGGGGTCAACTGATTCTCTCTCCAAAGCATCAGAAAACAACCTAGAAATAAGGAAAATTGTTAGAATAATTAATCAGTGGAATGGTTTGCCTTCAGAAGTTGTAGGTGCTCCATCACTGGAGGCTTTTAAGAAGAAATTGGATAGCCATTTCTATGGAATTGTATAGGACAGGGGTAGGCAACCTTGGCTCTTTTATGAGCTGGCTCAGGAATTCTGGGAGTTGAATAAAAGAGCCAAGGTTGCCTATCCCTGGTATAGGATCTCCTGCTTGAGCTTGAGGGGGTTGGACTAAAGGACCTCCAAGGTTCTTTCCAATTCTGTTATTGATGAATGAGAAATGGTAGTTGCTATGGCTTGTAAAAAATCTTTGTAAATTAGAGTTTTCAAAGCAAATTCCATGGAAAACAATCCCTCATATTATTATATTGATATATTAAAAACTCAAAACATATTTTGCTCACTAAAACCTTATTCCTTTTGAAAAATAGACTAAGTTGTGCAGGGCAAAAGACTCGAGCAAGTTGACTGTGTTTTTATGCTGGCCTTGTGTCTTACAAAATGCCAAATTGTTCTCATTAATCTTGGAAATCCAAAAGGAAGCTAAGTTCACTTTCATTTCATTATGATACAACTGTCCAAATGATTGAGAATTCTACCTTATCTAAACTAAGGAATAAATGCAGAGCTGAGTACCCTATAACATCAAGCCCAGAACTTTAGCTTAATAGCAGCTTGGATGTAATTATTACCAAATGGCAAATTTAGCAATTGTAAGAGGTGATTATTAAGCTTTACTACAAGCAATCTTGCTTGAATAGGCTAGCAGGGAGAAAATAAATACCTAGATATTTAGAGGAGTTTATCTGCTCAATGAGTTTACCATTGATCATCCATCTAATTGGGGACTTGCAGCATTTCCTGGAGAATACCAATACTTTTGGTTTAGGGTAGTTCATTTGAAGCTGTTCGCTAGAGAAGTAAAATGATAAAGCTTTAAATATCTGCCCATATGATTCAATTTTGCTGGGTTTGCTCACTTTTGGTTCCTTTGATTAAAGAATATCAGATATCAGAACTCTAGAAGCTTGTTTTGTCTGTAGCACTGTCTGCCCTCTGGAATAAGGTCCTTCCTGAGAACTGGATGGCCCCCATTCTGCTGTTATATAGCGAGATTGTAAAATTCAAATCATCAAGATCCTTGATGAAGTAAAGTGAGACTCCTTGCTTCTTCCGATCTAATCTGTTGTTCTTGCTATCTTTTATCTTTATTTTTTACAATTATTTTAATTGGTTTATTGTACTTCTCTTGTTTTAGTTTTTGTGAGCCCTTCTGAGGTCTTCATGAGTTGGACTGGACACAAATTAGATAGACAGATAGACAGACAGACAGACATCTTCAGTTGCCTACTTGGGTTATAGACAAAAGGGTGCATCAACAGCGCAAAGGAGAATATCAACTGGATGATAGGCAACGAAGGGAGGATTTTGCATAGCAAACATCTCAACAATATTATTAATGTAAAAATTGAACAATAGTGAGGTTAGGAACTCTTTGCTAGTAAGATTACCAAAAATATTACCTTAACTTGAGTAGTTGTATCCTGATATAATAGTATTATCAGGCTAAGCTCTATGGCTGTAGCATCTAGTTTCCTCCATAGTCATTCTATAACAATTGCATAGAGAGTTGCCTGTAACATTTTTAAGCTAAATAATATAATATAGTACATTGATTCATGGTTGAGTGTTTAGACCTGAAGCTGGATTGCTTTAAGATAAAAAATGTTTGGGGCAACATCCAATACAGAGATTTGTGGAGATACAGTAAATTTAGCATATATTTTTTTCTGATTACGCATAGAAGGCTAATTGGTTTAAAAATTGCAAAGTCGTATTTATGTATGTACGTAATTATTTAGAGGATTTATATGACTGACAATCTCATGCAATTATTCTAGGTTGCTGACTACAATCCATAGAAATCATAGTTAAAAAGAAAGGTATCCCCCCCCCCAAGTGCCAGACCAATTATCCTTGCAGCTCAACTCCTATTCTAGCTTAATGCATGTGAGAAGAGCCAGGTCTTCTGAAAGGATAAAAGAGTAGGAATCCCTCAGACTTCATGTGGAAGCCTGTTCCAAAGGATGGGAAACAACTGTAAAGGTGTACCTCCCATGTCCCATCAGATGACAACATTTGAAGGAGAAAACCTGGAGCACCCTCTCTCTATGTAACCTTTAGGACAGGCAGATATTTTCAAGGAGATGTGGTTCCCATAAGTAAACTTTGCCTGGGGCAAGTAGGTATTTAATGGTGATAACTAACACCTTGAATTGCACCTGGAAAGCAACTTGAAGCCAGTGGAGTTCATGCAACAGGGGTCTTACCTGGATGATCTGTGTGCCATTGCATTCTGGATTATTTGCAGCTTTCAGAACAACTTCAAAGACAGTCCCGTATAGACCGTGTTGCAGTAATCCAAAGAAACATTTATTCATGTTTTCATAAATTTAGTATTGCTAGGGTTAAGCCAATTTTTAAGGAGACATACAGGATTATTTGTGGCTACACAGAGAAATGAAATCAAGGTCATCACCCACCATATAGGATTTAATTGTAAGAATTCTGATTGGACTAAATAGTTGCCAGGAGTTTTGCTATTTTTCAATTGATAAATTTGTTTTTGGATCTTGGGAGGTGAGACTGAGGGCAGTTAAAAACCATTCCTAAAAATCTTAGAGTTACTTGTTCAACTTCTAATGCTCTAATATAAATGGATTTTAGCTGTATTTTCCTTAGGCCCTGATTGAGACTTTTGGATGAAACAAGTCTATTGGAGAACTTCCACAGTTCATCTTACCTTACTAGATAAGTTGTCTTCCACATTTATAAAAGAAATTAACAATTATTATAATGATAATGATAATGATAATGATAATGATAATGATAATGATAATGATAATGATAATGATAATGATGCTGTGGTGACACAGTGGTTAGAATGCAGTATTTCAGGCAAACTCTGCTCACAGTCACAAATTTGATCCTGAGCAGCTCAAGGTTGACTCAGCCTTCTGTCCTTCCAAGATTGGTAATAATAATAATAATAGTAAATTTGGAAGGGACCTTGGAGGTCATCTAGTCCAACCCGCTGCTCAGGCAGGAAACCCTATACCATTTCGGACAAATGGCTGTCCAGTCTCTTCTTAAAAACTTCCAGTGTTGGAGCATTCACCACTTCTGGAGGCAGGTTGTTTCACTGGTTAATTGTTCTAACTGTGAGGAAGTTTCTCCTTAGTTCTAGGTTGCTTCTCTCCTTGATTAGTTTCCACCCATTGCTTCTTGTCCTGCCTTCAGGCGCTTTGGAAAATAGCTTGACTCCCTCTTCTTTGTGGCAGCCCCTGAGATATTGGAACACTGCTATCATGTCCCCCCTCGTCCTTATCTTCATTAAACTAGACATACCCAATTCCAGCAGCCCTTTCTTATATGCTTTAGCCTCCAGCCCCCTAATCATCTTTGTTGCTTTTCTCTGTACTCTTTCTAGAGTCTCAACATCTTTTTTAAATCACGGTGACCAAAACTGGATGCAGTATTCCAAGTGTGGCCTTATCAAGGCATTGTAAAGTGGTATTAACACTTCACGTGATCTTGATTCTATTCCTCTGTTAATGCAGCCTAGCACTGTGTTGGCCTTTTTGGCAGCTGCAGCATACTGCTGGCTCATATTTAGGTGATTGTCCACTAGGACTCCGAGGTTCCTCTCACAGTTACTACTATAGAGCAAGGTACCTC
>NW_015387324.1:158234-179362 GCF_001527695.2 Protobothrops mucrosquamatus
TGATGAGTTCCCCATCTATCCCCTCGTCCAAATCGTTGATGAAGATGTTGAAGAGCACTGGGCCCAGAACAGAGCCCTGGGGCACCCCACTACACACAATAATTTGGTGTATGGGAATCTTATATTTTTCAAGCCATAGGACAGTGTTGGTCCTTTAGCATTTGATTCTTGAGACCAGGAGAAATTACAAGTTGCTGTTCATAGTTTGATGAATGCCTATAGTTGCTTTAATCAATTAATTGCTACAGAGCAAAATAAAAGTCTGCTTAATTTGAGGTCTACAATATTGATCTTATCTAGAACCAAATATGCAAAACAGCAGGCTGCTCTCTTCTATCTTTAGTTATATGAGACATCTATAAAGCAGGAAATGGTAACCTTTTATGTCAGAAACCATTAAGAGGTGCTGAATACACATTTTCCTTAATTGAAAAGCCTTAACCATTAGAGCTGCATGCAGCACTATTCCCAGTGTCAGCTAAACAATTTTAAACAATATATTCACTTCTAAAACATTTTAAAAGATTCAAAATTCATGTAAATATATCTTAAAACTATTTATTTATGTATATAATACCTAAAATTGGCTTGACTCCAAAACAGTACTTGCTAAACACTTCTACATACTAGGACTGTCCATATCTAATTTTAATCAATTCCCTGTCATGCTACAAATATATCTTGGGTACTACAACTGTGTTGTTACAATTTTGTAAACTTAACTGAAAATTCACAAAGAGAGCTTTGGTATAATTTATATGATTATTCCAATTGGTTAATACCATGTTTTCCCCAAAGGAAGTTGTTAGAAAGAAAAAGCAGATAAGAATCAATATGAGCACAAACAGAAGCTTTATATTATGGTCATATTTCCCATCTTGTGAACTTTGGCTTGCTAACTCTACCTTAAACCAAACTTGGAGATTGCTCTCCCATTCCAGATTCATAAGAAATAAGGTCTATGTGACATGTTTGCAAATGAAACTGCACGTATGAATGTATATACACATGTATATCTTCAAGGAGTTGCTATGAGACATGGCCACAACAAAACATATAAATTATAATTGAATGAACAACTTTTAATTAAAATTCATTGTCTGTAAAATAAAGAATCCACTTTATCAAACTAATTCATTCTTTGTCTGCATATAATTTCTTTCTTTACACATACAGACTCAGAAACCATCTCACAGATCAAGTTTAAAAAAAACACAGTTCCTCCTTCTTTCCATTGAAAACAGAAAACAACAAAATAAACATTGGGGATGGAATAGTTTCACTATTTTAAAGGTAAATGAGGAAACAAATTAGATGGATATGGTAAAGATGACTGGAAAATAGACTAGGAAAAATTGGAGACATAGAAGTTCTTCTACATTATTTTCAAAAAGTTAACTTTACTCAATAAAGCTACTTCTAGAGCAAGAACTAATTTCAAGCTAATTTGTAAAAGGATCTGCATTATTCAGAAGTGATGGAAGTCATGTTCACCTCTGCCCATTATTGATTGATTATGTGCCATCAAGATATTTTTGACTCTTAGCAACCATATAGATTTTCTCCATGATGATCTGTCCAAACTTGATTTTTCTAATGGTGTACCTACTGCCATTGTAAATAAATCCATCCACCTTGTGCTGTTCATTGTTTTCTTCTCTTTCCTTTCACTGTTCCCCGCATTTGAGCCTTCTCCAGACAGCTAGGTCTTTACATAATGCATCCAAAATAAGATAGTTTTATTTGTTCAATGATGCGTTTGTTCATTTTGGGTCTACGATGTTCTCAGGAATTGTCTCCAACATCACAATTCAAAAGTGTCGGTACTCTTCCTATTGTGCTTTTTCGAAGTCTGACTTTTGCTTCTATATACTGTCACAGGGAATACCATGGCTTGCAAAAATCTGACCTTCATAGCTATATAGAAATCACAGCATTTGAATAACCTTTCTAAGGCCTTCATTGCTGCTCTGCCAAATGCAAGTGTGCGGCATATTTCTTGACTGCATATTATTCCTTTACTGTTAATGGTTGATCCTAAAAGACAGAGTCTATCCATCACTTTGATATGTTCATTGTGAGTTCTAAGGCTGGTTGTTCCACCTGTTTTCATTATTTTTGATTTTCTTAGTCCATTTTTCCACTGTGCTTCTTGACTTTTATTACTAGGATTTGCAAATCCTTTGCATTTTCCTCTGTCAAGGTAATGGTGTCAGCATAGCACAGTTTATTGATGTTTCTTCCTCCACTTTTAAAATCATGGCCATCTTCTTCCAATCTAGTTTCAAGGCAGCTGTTTTTATTACTTTTATGTCTCCATCCATACACCCACCTAATTCTCAGATAATTCTTTTGAAAGGAAAAAAAAACTCTTCACCTTCCTATCAGGTAAATTACCAGAGCTTTAAAATCTTATTGATGTCACAACTTCATATTAAATTTAATTGGCTTAGTTATCTCAGATTTGACAGGATCATGCTTAATATCATTTCATGATCAAAACATTTTGCCCAGCTGCACATCTGAAGTGTGAATGGTTTGAAGTGAATGGTTTAAAAAATGTTACAACAAACAAATGGAAATATCTGTATAGGAGCAATAGTCTGGGAAGATAACAGTTTTCCAGGTGGTTCTGTGATGAGATGGTAATTAGATAGCTGGATATGTTTCGCCACATCAGCTAGTAATATTTCCTTGATACAATTGTACGAAAACAATATTCATACTTTCACAGTCTGCATATATAAAATAAATGTTTTTAGAAATGAACAATAAAATTGTTTTTCACATGATTGCATAATTCCAGAAACATTATCCTTTACGGCTATATAGGTTTTTCCTTTTCAACTTACATTAATAGAGTTATTTTGCAACCTATTTTTTTTTGTTTTCATTTTCACAGCAGGTGATAGCATTCATAAATCTGCTGTGAACAGTTGCCAATGAATATTCATATTAGATATATCTGATTGCAGTTCTTTGACATTTTTATTTGATTCAAGCAGAGGAAGAAAGTTCTTATTTTATAATGTATTCCAACTGGTACATTAACTGCTTATTGGTTGTTATGGTAGAATAATTGGTGAAGCAACATACATCTAATTTGAAACAGGCATATGAGCAATATCTGAGAAAGGTAATTGACAGAAATTGGAAAGAAGGAAAACAAAGCATTAAAAAAGCAAATACACAGGTTTGGCTTCAGTCTAAGTTGAGAAAATGAGAACAGCCATAGGGCGGTAGCTACCAAAACACATACCCTGATTTTTGAAAAATTACAAATGATCAGCAAGATGTTTTATTTTAATTCACAATAATTTAATAATGAAGACTAAAAATACAAATTTAAAAACTAATCATATTGTCCTATTTTTAATAGTTTATAGTTATCTACAAAATACATTAATATGCTGCCTTTTCCAGTTTCTCTTACTGGTTAGTTTTACATTTGTATTTTGTTTATGTAAATCAGCCTGTACAAACCTAGAATCATCTAAATTCATTGGGACTATAGTTTCCAAAATTTTGATAATTACAGTCTCACTGTAATTAGGAAAGGTTGGGAAAGGATGATAATTATAAAATTATCATGAATGTTTTATGGAATGCAACAAAGAATTCCTTTATGACTTATTTCTTAGAGTCAAATATGATTAACATGGCTAAAATTCACATAAATAAATAAATAAATAAATAAATAAATAAATGGTAAAACAGAGAGACACATACTAATGACATACAAAGGGAGTTTCATAACTCTGTTATGGAGAATACAGTCTGCTTTAATAATAATAATAATAATAATAATAATAATAATAATAATAATAATAATAATAATAATAATAATAATAATAATAATAATAATAATAATAATAATAATAATACCTGACAAGGAAGAAACAGTGCAGTTCTGGAAGCAGATATGGGATAACCCAAAGAAATACAACAAGGATGCGGCTTGGTTAAAAGAGGTGGATGCAAATAAAACAGAAGAACTTAAAGAACTAGTAATAACAACAAAAATGATAGAAAAAAGAGCAAGGAAGATCAAAAATTGGTCAGCACCAGGTGAAGATGAACTGCATGGGTTTTGGTTGAAACATCTAACTGTTATATACCCACTCATTGCCAAGCAGTTCAACAATATACTACAAGGAGGAGAAATTGAAAAGTGGCTAACAACTGGGAAAACCTACCTAATAATGAAAAATCCAGCAAAAGGGGCAACACCAGGCAACTACAGGCCAATTACTTGCTTACCAACAACTTTCAAATTGCTAACTGGTGTGGTAGCTGATGTAGTATAACAGCATCTAGTTGAAAACAATCTCTTTCCGCCTGAGCAGAAAGGAAACCATCCCAATAGCAGAGGAACAAAAGATCAACTCCTAATAGACCAAATGGTCTTGGACAGTGCTTTTCTTCTAAAAAAAAAAAAAAAGGCGCCAGAACTCACACACATCATACAATCTGCCTTATTATAAGGTTCCATCCAAAAAAGGTGCCAGAACTCCGTTCTGGGCGTTCTATGAGAAAAAAAAACCTGGTCTTGGAAAACTGCAAGAAAAGGAAGACCAACCTGAATGTGGCATGGATTGACTACAAAAAGGCATTTGACTCTCTGCCCCATGACTGGATAATCAAGTGCCTAGAAATAACAGGAGTCAGTAGAAACATCAGAAAATTTGTGCAAAGATCGATGGCACAATGGAAGACACAGTTGCAGGTCAATGGTGAGAGACTGGGAGAGGTTGATATCAAGAGAAGAATATTTCAAGGAGATTCATTATCACCACTACTATTTGTTATTGCACTGTTTCCTCTGTCAACAATACTGAATAACTCAGGAAATGGCTATCAAACATCAGAAATATCTGCTAGACTATCCCCTCCTTTACATGGATGATCTGAAGCTGCATGGAAAAACATCATCTGAAATAGAATCGCTGCTCAACATTGTCCATATATATAGCCAAGTTATTGCAATGGAGTTTGGCTTGGACAAATGTGCCACACTTACTATCAAACAAGGAAAAATAGTGAAAACTGAAGGAATCAAGATGCCCCACAAAAATAACATTAAGAGTCTGGATGAGGAAGATTACTACAAATACTTGGGTATCCTTCAAGCTGACAATATCAAGTACACTGAAGTCAAGAAAAGATTAGAGATGAATACATCAAGAGAGTGAAGAAGATCTTAAAGTCCAAACTCAATGGAGGAAATACCATGAAGGCAATCAACACCTGGGCAATTCCAGTCATTAGATACACAGCTGGAATAGTGGACTGGACTCAAGCAGAACTAAAAGCAATGGATAGGAAGACCAGAAAAATAATGACAATGAATCATGCCCTTCATCCACACAGTGACATTGACAGACTCTATCTACCAAGGCAAATAGGTGGGTGTGGAATGCTGCAAGTACATCAGATAGTTGAAGAAGAAAAAAATGGCTTTGGAAGAATATCTGAAGGACAATGATGAAGATGCACTGAAATTAGTATATCAGGAAGGTTACTGACTGCTGGAGAGACACAACTGGCCTACAAGAAAGACCAAATGAAGAACAGAACAGAGGCATGGGAAGGCAAAGCACTACATGGCCAGTACATTAAAAAAATAGCTGGGAAAGCAGATAATAACAAGACCTGGCAATGGCTAAGAGCAAGAAAATTGAAGAAGGAGACCAAGGGACTAATTCTGGCTGCACAAGACCAAGCTTTAAGGACAAATGCATACAAAGTCAAAATTGAAAAGACAGCAACAGACAGTAAGTGCCGCCTATGCAAAGAAACTGAAGAAACAGTGGGCCACCTGGTAAACTGCTGCAAGAAGATCGCACAGACTGACTACAAGCTGCGGCATGACAAAGTAGCAACAATGGTGCATTGGAAGATCTGCAAGAAATATCATTTGCCTGAAAGCAAGAACTGGTGGGACCATAAAATAGAGAAAGTCATAGAAAATGATAAAATTAAACTGCTCTGGGACTTCAGAATTCAAACAGACAAGCACCTGCAACATAACACCCCGGACTTAACAATTGTCAATAAGAAAGACAAAAAAGTCTGGATATTGGACGTGGCAGTGCCTGGAGACAGCAGAATAGACAAGAAAGAACTGGAGAAGATAACAAAATACAAAGACCTACAAAGAGAAATCGAAAGACTGTGGCAAAGGCAAGCAAGGGTAGTATCAATAGTAATAGGCGCCTTGGGTGCAATCCCAAAACAACTGGAGCACCACTTGAACACCATTGGCACTGACAAATTCACCATTAATCAATTGCAAAAGGCGGACTTACTGCTTCCATCCTGCGACGATATCTGTAATAACATCAAACATCCACATCTGCCTATCCCAGGTCCTTGGTAAGGACTCGATAAGTAGACAAAAATGCCAAATCCAGTCTGAACATCTGGCTGTGCGATGATCCATAATAATAATAATAATAATAATAATAATAATAATAATAATAATAATAGTAGTAGTAGTAGTAGTAGTAATAGTAATAGTAATAGTAATAGTAATAGTAATAGTAATAGTAATAGTAATAGTAATAGTAATAGTAATAATAAAGTTGGAAGGGATCTTGGAGGTCATCTAGTCCAACCCCCTGCTCAGGCAGGAAACCCTATACCATTTCAGACAAATGGCTGTCCAGTCTCTTCTTAAAAACT
This sequence comes from Protobothrops mucrosquamatus, assembly GCF_001527695.2. Lineage (NCBI taxonomy): Eukaryota > Metazoa > Chordata > Lepidosauria > Squamata > Viperidae > Protobothrops > Protobothrops mucrosquamatus. The sequence goes on from NW_015387324.1 coordinate 164,919, forward strand.
TCCAGTGTTGGAGCATTCACCGCTTCTGGAGGCAGGTTGTTCCACTGGTTAATTATTCTAACTGTGAGGAAGTTTCTCCTTAGTTCTAGGTTGCTTCTCTCCTTGATTAGTTTCCACCCGTTGCTTCTTGTCCTGCCTTCAGGCGCTTTGGAAAATAGCTTGACTCCCTCTTCTTTGTGGCAGCCCCTGAGATATTGGAACACTGCTATCATGTCCCCCCTTGTCCTTCTCTTCATTAAACTAGACATACCCAATTCCAGCAGCCGTTTCTTATAGCTTTAGCCTCCAGTCCCCTAATCATCTTTGTTGCTCTTCTCTGTACTCTTTCTAGAGTCTCAACATCTTTTTTACATCACGGTGACCAAAACTGGATGCAGTATTCCAAGGGTTGTAAAGTGGTATTAATACTTCATGTGAACTTGATTCTATCCCTCTATTAATGCAGCCTAGCACTGTGTTGGCTTTTTGGCAGCTGTAGCACACTGCTGGCTCATATTTAGGTGATTGTCCACTAGGACTCCAAGATTCCTCTCAAAGTTGCTACTATTGAGCAAGGTACCACTTATACTATACCTGTACATTTGGTTTTTCTTGCCTAAATGTAGAACCTTACTTTTTTCACCATTGAATTTCATTTTGTTAGATAGTGCCCAGTATTCAAGTCTGTCAAAATCCTCCTGTATCTTAAGCCTATCTTCTGGAATGTTGGCTATTCCTACCAGCTTGGTGTTGTCTGTAGTCCTATTTTTCTGTGGTCCCAATTTACAACTAATTTCCAAATTCTGAATAGCTGCTAATTCCATTTATTCTCTCAGTCTGATCAAATCCTTAGTATATTATCATTGAAGCAATTACTATGCCTGTAAAATTAGAAAAATGATAAAAAAATTCTATTTTCATTTCAAATTAGGAAGCAGATGGATAAATAATATTGTGAAGCCTTCTAGCAAAACTGTTAATTGCATTATATATAGTTTACACTTTTACCTAGTTCCTATTTTATTGCACACTATACATATACATTTTTGCATTGAAAGTTATATGTTGATGAGAACAAGGTGAAAGGTGTTAAAGGAAATACAAGAATACCATCAAACAATAGTCCATCAAAATGCATGATGTGAGTTTCAGGCTCTGACGATCTCTGTAAAGCAAGTTAAGCATAGAGCTAAAAAGAGATGATGATAGACTAAATATCATAAGCAAGAAAAGGAGAATAGAAAGGGGAAATGGAATGCAATTTGGATTATATGCAGAAGCTGCCAAACATTTGTTAGATAAGGTAGCTTGGCAAAGCAACATAAGTTATATATATATAAATTCAATGATCAGTGTCATTAGAAAAGGAACTTTTCTTATAACTGAATTAAAAAAAACTAACATATAAATACTCATGATTTTATTTTTCTAGTTCCTTGAAAGTGCACTGTAGTTTCACAATACATCCTTTCCTTTTAGCTTTCCTATAGCAATTGTATTAAAATAGCTTCTTGCTATATCTAGAACAGCGGTTCTCAACCTTAGCAACTTTAAGACTTGTGGACTTCAACTCCCAGAATTCCTCAGCCAGCTTTGCTGGCTGAGGAATTCTGGGAGTTGAAGTCCACAAGTCTTAAAGTTGCCAAGGTTGAGAACCCCGATCTAGAATTTCCCATGAGTACATGTTCCAATCCAACAGTGCTTTTTCAAAAGGCAACTGGACTTTGTTTTTCCTTGAAGATGTTTTGCTTCTCATCCAAGAAGCTTCTTCAGTTCTGACTGAATGTTGGAGGATGGAAGGAGTTATAATCCTTGCAGCACTCTTTCTGAGAGTCATTGAGGCCAGCTGGAGGTTTATCTGTGCTCTCAGGTCAAATGAATAGTGCTAATCCATTTCATCAGATCAAAAAGGGAGGTTCAACTTGGAGGGAAAAAAGCTGTTTTGTTTACTCAGCTATACCTAGAAAGGCAGGTTTCATTTGAACATTATCAATCAAAACATTGTATTACATATCCCAACTTGTAAATGTTAAGGATTTACTACTTTACTTGGTACCCTTTGCTCATGTGCATATGAAAACTAGAAAAAAGTGCCCAAAAAAATAAAAAATAAAACCAGATGTCAGAATAAGAAATCTATACACAAAACAGTTTTATATGTGGTGAGGTTTTTTTTAAATGAGAATACTTACATTTAACATCTAAATATGAATTAGTCCATACTGTTACTCAGGCAAATGAGGCAAATGGTGGTGAAAATAATTTAAAAGGTAGAAAGCTTGCTCTGGAAATGAAGATTAGACAATAGAAGGAATAGAGATAGTATAGATAAGAGCTAGCTTTTTCTTTCTGCAAATCAGTAGCCAATTTGACCCTAAAATAGTGTTTCTCAATCTTGACAATTTTAAGGCATGTGGACTTCAACTCCCAGAATTCCACAGCCAGCATTGCTGGCTGTGGAATTCTGGGAGTTGAAGTCCACATGCCTTAAAATTGTCAAGGTTGAGAAACACTGCAACTCAAGAGATCATATTACAACATATTATGGCTAAATGTAAAAAAATTGCAACAGAACATCATATCACATAGTTGAAAGGGACCTAAGAAGTCCTCAAGTCTGCACACTGCAGGTTTCACTACACCAAGCTAATATGTTTTGAAAGAAAGGATGAAATATTGGTTATTAAAATCCTGCACAGTTTCTCCAGGCTACTTGAAAAAGCTTCTATTGTATTCTACAGGATCTTCCCACATACTGAGAGCTTCAGAGATTATGACCCACAAAGTGCTGCTCTAGCCATCACAGTTCTTTGTATTGAAATCATACTGAGCTAAGGAACATAGTATTTTTGCCTTTTAAAAATTAGTTTTTTTAATTGTTCATTTTAATTGCTTTTAAATATTAGGTATTAATTCTGCTTTTATGTTTTGTTATAAATCTCACCAGTTGTTTCACAAGTATTCTTAACAAGCAACTTCTAGAAATAAAACAAGGATGTTGTAAACCGAGAAAAAGTCCAGTTTGCCACTCCTCTTAACTTAAGAGGGGAATGATAACAATGTATAACCAACCTGTTCTATAGTTCTTGTTCCAAACAGTTCAGCTACAAATGAATTTGTGGTAGAGTTGTAGGCATTCAGATGTTAATCTGTATAACAATTTTGAAATTCATGGGCACTTGTCATTCTCAATTTTCTCTAACAAGCAGTTTTTTTTCTGAGTGCAGCTTTTTTCAACATACTGTTTTAATACAAATTTTTCAAATAACAATATTTTTTCCAGTATATACTCCTTTAAGAATTTAATTATCCCTCATCTACTTTTTTGAGGCCTCCTTGGTGCTCTCTAAACTTGGTGGTTTGCTTGCATATTTTTCATTACCCAATTAGGTAACTTCATCAGTATTAATAAGTGTGGGGTTTACTCCATGTTTATATACAATAGCTTGTCCTGCCAGTGTTAGTGAAGAGAGCACCAAGGATGGACCCATTTAAAACTTTTCTAAAAATTGTTTGGTTCCTGTGAAAATGCTTTCTGTCATATGAATCTGCCCATCAATTGAAATAATCAGTGCTTTGCTGCATTTCCTCAGTTACTTTCAATGGATTTGAAGCTCCCTTTCAAATTAGCTTAACTCATCAGCATCTTATAAGAACAATCTATTTTACTGGCCCTGTTCCAAATATTGAAGAGCTAATTTAGCCTGATATCAACATCTGCATTTTGAACAGTGATTATTTAAAAAAGTGGTCTGACTACACTAATCCCTTTTCCATAAACAGCTGCTCACAAACAAAGGTCTTCAGAGATTCACAATCTACAGTCACATGATAATAAATGTAAGCAAGCAGCAGAGTCTTGCTTCTTCTCCTGTATGTTGGCATTATAGTGATTTGCCAAATAATCAAGGTTCTGTTTACAGTCTCAGTATATATACTGTATTATAGCATTTCTGTGTTTTAACATTACGCTGCATTTTTATATAGCAAATTATTGTTGAACATTTGGAAATGTTCATGTTTTTTGCTGTTAAAGCTAAACTGGTACTATTTTTGTTTTCATAATCACTGTTTCCCACCTTCTCTATATAAATTTTTTTTTTTTGTTTCTGCTGTTGCTTTGGAGAATTCACAATGTACACAGTCTGTAGTATGCACAAAAGTTTACATTTGCAAATTCTTAGTGAGTTAATCTCCTTTCATTTAAAGCATCATTTCATTATTTTGTCATAAACCAAGGCCACAAGTAGGTATCTCTAATACAGGGAGAATTGTTTTATTTTTTCTAATATTGTTTTGCCAGAATGCTTATTGGGATAAATTACTACAATTTTGAACTATTTTTTATGGCCACAGAAAGTAGAACTAGAAATTATCTATATAGATTGCAACTACATGGATTTAATTTAAATATAAGGAAAAACCTTTGTACAAACGTAGAACAGTTTAACTATGGAAATCGTGGATTCTTTATCCCTAGAGGATTTTTAAGGAGGGCCTAGAAAGTAATATTTCATGGCTGATTTAAATGAATTTTCAGAAAATTGCTGAGGATTGGATGATCTTTGTGGCCCTTTCCAACTCCACATTTCTGTTATTCTACTCCCGCAACTTAATCAAATAACAAAAGGAATTACTAGCAATTAGTGTTTTATTAGTTGCCTTCTCCAGATTTTTAGTATTTTTTTTTGCTATTGAAATAAAACAAGGAAAAGAAAGATATTCCAGCTTGTTGTTGTTGTTAGTTGCGAACTCGTGTCTGACCCATCGCGACCCCATGGACAACGTTCCTCCAGGCCTTCCTGTCCTCTACCATCTTCTGGAGTCCATTTAAGCTCATGCCTACTGCTTCAATGACTTCATCCAGCCACCTCATTCTCTGTCGTCCCCCTTTTCTATTGCCCTCAATCTTTCCCAGCACTAGGCTCTTCTCCAGTGAGTCCTTCCTTCTCATTAGGGGGCCAAAGTACTTGAGTTTAAACTTCAGGATCTGGTCTTCTAAAGAGCAGTCAGGGTTGATCTCCTCTAGGACTGACCATTTTGATCGCCTTGCAATCCAGGGGACTCGCAGGAGTCTTCTCCAGCACTATAGTTCAAAGGCCTCAATTCTTTTGCGCTCAGCCTTTCTTATGATCCAACTTTCACAGCCATACATTGCAACTGGGAAAACCATGGCCTTGACTATACATACTTTTGTCCAGGTATGCATCCTAAGTGGAAAATATTCATTTCATCCTCTGTAGCCGATTTTTCATAATCTTTATTATAAGCTTACTCCCAAAGGGTCATTATGTCTAATAGGTCTGGATCAAAATATATTATTTTCAAGAGAGATTACATTGTCTGTTTTAAATTCAGCCTGTTTCAAATATAGCAGTCTAAAGAAGCCAGTCTGAACATGGGTCCAGCCCATAAGTGGTGAAGTTCATTCTATTAAAATTCCTGTCCACTAATATGGGTTTTCAAGATTAAAGAATCTCAGGTTACATTGCAAAACGTAGGCCTAGTCATCTTGTATAATTCTGCCTAATATGTGCCCAACTCCAACTCCAATATGAGTGTCTGTCCATGAGAAACATATAAAAATATCACAGCAGATTGCAAGGATTCATTCATGCCAATCTTTCTCTAATAATGTCTAGTTTACCCTAAATAAGCTCCCCAGATACCTCAACTTTTTCAGAAAACCCAGAGAATGAATAATCTAGGATGGACCATGAAAGTAAGTTCATTTCTCATCAAGAGATGTAGGTGCCTCAATCTCTAGCTTGAAGAAAAGTGAGTTGACTATGGAAAGGACTTATGATAATCTCTTTTATATTCAAATCACATGTTGGACAGTCTGTTATTTACCATACAATATAATCCTAACTGCAACTTCTGGCCAAGCAATACTTGGATTTTAAGTTATTATTTGCCTATAATAATACTGTAGTAAAACACACACACAAACACACACAATAGTAATGCCAAATTATTGTATTTTTGCTTTGTTACTCAAAGATGGAATTGACATAAAACATCTTCTCAGTGTATTCTGCTTATATAACAATTTAGAATTACAGGGGAACAAAAAGCAATATGGAATCTGATCAAAATCTTTGCTGTATCTGCTGAAGTATGAGACTTCTTTTAAGGAAGTTGCCTATTAGCTAGTTGTTTCGAATATCCTTCTGTTTAGTAATTTCAGGGAAAAAAATCATTTGATGCCTTCATCGTATTCCAGGCCTAGTAGCTCAGTAGCATACTGAGGTTCAACTGACATTGAATATGCCCAATTGCAATAAGCTTATAATATTCACGCAACAGGGTAATCTATTTCACAGTATTTTTTTGTCTTGCAAACTCGGCTATTAAAATGCATTTAAAATAACTTCCTTTCCTCTGGAGAATATTCATATATTAATTGCTTTTGTCCTTAGGTGCCTGTAATTATTATTGTGCATGTGTGTTTAATCACTATGTATTCTCGCAGGGTTTAGGTCAAGGACCATTAACTGTAATGGTTAATTACCACAGTTTTGTTCTTGTTTATTGTCTAGTATTTCAAGTGTGAAATCCAGAATATAGTCACCAGCGATAGTTTTCTTTTGTTAGCTATATTGTCATGTATTACACGCATGACTCATGACTTTTCATAAGGTTTGTTCACATAAGAACTGGGATGTATTCCGAAATATTATTTCAGGAATTCTCTTTACAATTTATTACAGCAATAATTGTTAATATTTCAGTCAATTTGCCAGAAATCTCATTTTGTGATGGGTCCATTGTTTATATTACTTATATTCTACTAACCTCAAAACATATCTATTGTAAGAAAAACAATTATTTTTGTATTCCTTAGGGTAGAGCTTTTCTAACATACTCATTGGTACAATTGTATCTAATTATGTTGGTGCTATATTAAATGTTTGAATTGATTAATTATAATTCATATGCAGATTAACAGCTTTTAAAGGTCAACACCTTTATAATTGTGCTGAGTACTTGTTTGTGTCTCTGTGTGCTTTGTAAATCTGATATTGAATTGATGTCTTAGTGGAATTTTATAATTATAGTTGTGGAGCATGAAAGGAATCATGAGTACCAAAACTGGGTTGTAAACAAGTACAGTATGGTATCATTATTCTGATGCCCTCTTCCTAAAGCAGTGTGAATTTAGTAATAATGAATTGTGTAATTATAGCAGCTTTTAACAACCATAGCATATCTAGAAATACCAGTATTATCTCATATAGAGTATATTCCCACTATAATCTATGTGATGATAATCTAAGTACTTTATGCAGACCTAAAATCTGAAGGATCTAGATAATCTGTTTCCATGGCCCTCAACAGCTGCAGTGTCATCGAATTGTCCATAACCCTTCTTTATACTTTGTTAACAGCTCTCCCTAAAGATTGGAAACAAAAAAAAATATTCAGCACTACTGGTCTCCCAAAAAATGTTTCTTGAGGAAGGGCACAACATATCTCCTTCATATAATTTTACATTATTATAAATAATATAATAATAAAATATCTCAATGAAGCCAGTTGGGTCTAATGGTTAAAGCATTAGTCTCTAGCCTGGAGGACTAGTCCCATCTTAGGCATGAAAACTGGCAGGATGACTTTGGGCTAGTCACTCAGTCTCAACCCAACTCATCTCACCTCAGAGTTGTTGTGTGGAAAATAGGAAGAAGGAGGAATATTAAATATTTGTGCTGCCTTGAATTATTTATAAAGAAAAATAATAAAGGTTAGATAAAAAATATCTAAAATAAATTAGGAAAGTTAATTAGGAAAGTAAGCAATAGGGTGCCACAAGATTCCATCTTAGGCACAGTACTCTTCAATATCTTCACAAATGACTTAGATGAGAAAATAGAAGAGGAACTCATCAAATTTGCTGATGACTCTAAGTTGGCAGGAAAAGCCAACACCCCAGAAGATAACGTCAGGATCCAAAAAGATTTTGACAGACTTGAACAATGGGCCCTATGCAACAAAATGAAATTTAATGTGGAGAAAAGCAAGATTTTACACTTAGGCAGGAAAAACCAATGGTACAAGTATAGATTAGGTGAAACCTGGCTCAAAAACAGTAACTGTGAGAGGGACCTTGGGGTCCTAGTGGATGATCACTTAAATATGAGCCACCAGTGTGCAGCAGCAGCCAAAAAAGCTAATACAATGCTTGGTTATATAAACAGAGGCATAAAATCAAAATCAAGTGAAATATTAGTACTGCTTTATAAAACCTTATTAAGGCCACACCTGGAATACTGCATCCAGTTTTGGTCATATTACAAAAAAGATGTTGAGACTTTTGAAAAAGTGTAAAGAGCAACTAAGATGATTAAAGGCCTGGAGACCAAAACATATGAAAAACAGTTGCAGGATTTGTGTTTGGCTGGTCTAGAGAAAATAAGGAATACTAGTATTCCAGTATTTGAGAGGTTGTCACAAAGAAGAGAGGGTCAACTTATTTTCCAAAGCATCAGAGGGCAGGACAAGAAACAATGGATGGAAACTAACCAAGGAGAGAAGCAACCTGGAATTAAGGAGAAAGTTCCTAACAATGAGGACAATTAACCAGTGGGACAGATTGCCAGTAGAAGTTGTGGGTGCTTCATCACTGGAGGTTTTTAAGAAGAGACTGGACAGTCACTTGTTTGAAATGGTATAGGGTCTCCTACTTGAGGAGGAGGTTGGACTAGAAGACCTCTAAGGTTCCTTCCAGATCTATTCTGATTAAGATTAAATAAACATTCCATAATTATGGATAACTGATGATGATGTATATAATAGATGTGATTACATATTTTACTAAGACAAAACTAAGTAAACTGTATCATGGTTTATAGTTGAACAAAGTTGTACTGGAAGTTTTCTGGGTTGAGAAAGAGTTACACTAACATATAAATTTTGAGATATTATAAATTAAATTTGTAAAGTTGAAGGAACGGCAGGGCAGAAAAACAAAGATTAAATCTGACTAACCATGATCTTAAGGACGAAGCTGAAGACACCAGCCTGAAGATGATGAATGGGACTTCGTCGAAACGTCGCCAAGACACTTCCAATTTTACCCGGGAGAATTTTACGCGGGAGAAAACCCGAATAACCAAAGACCTATATATATATATATATATATATGAGATAAAAGTTTATAAATATAAATGAGCACCAGGAAAACAAAACCCTTTAAAATTTTTAAAAAGGTTTTAATAAATAAATAATGACCCAAGCTTTCGCCGGCTTTCCTGCCGGCATCTTCAGGGGTCCGTGTCAGTCAATGGGAGGGCACTCCTTATATTGTAGCCGTCTTTGCACCCGGTCCATAGGTGCTGTCGCGATGTTCCACCATCCAATCACCGCTCCAATTCCTATTCTCATTTCAATGAGTTGATCTACCTGGATCTTGCCTACTTCACACGATTGTTCCACACCCATTCTCTGTTTCCTACCTACTGATTGTTTAATACGCACACCTCAGTCTTCCCTTTTTTTCTTTTTCTTTTTCTTCCCTCTCATACTATAGACCCCCACCCCCTCTCTCTCTCTCCCCATCAGGGTTTGGTATTTCTGTAGAGCAGCTGCTCGCGAGCGGGTAATCGGCCCTACAAAGGGACATTGTTGTGCTTTTACTTCTCTTTCCCTAATCTCCTCCTCCCCGCCGTCCACCTCCCCCATCCCATCCGGTGGCCGCTGTACTCTATCTACCTGGTCTTTCTTCCCCTCCTCTTGCCCAGACATCCTATCTACCCTCTCTATCTCTCCCCTCTCATCAATCCACACACACACACCTCCATCTGCTCGCCGGGTGGTCAATCCCAGCTCCCTCTCCTCCTCCTTGCCCCGGGGGCACATACATGCACGTGCATCATTTACACTACACTCCCACTTATCCTGCCACCGTGCCTCTCTCTTCCTGCATTCCCCCCACTTCCCTCTCGTATCTTCCACCTCTCTCATACCTTTCACTCCCCCCCCACCCTCACTCGCACCCCCATTCATGCCACTCACCCTACACTCCCACTCCTCCTGCCGGCGTGCCTCTCTCATCCTACATTCCTCCTTTCTACTCGTGCCTTTCGCCCACCCTTCACCCTCACTCTCACATCCATTCGCGCCATCTGCACGGCACTCCCACCCCTTCAACCACCGTATCTCTCTCTTCCTAAAAAGGATGAGAGAGGCACGCCGGCAGGAGGAGTGGGAGTGTAGGGTGAGTGGCATGAATGGGGGTGCGAGTGAGGGTGGGGGGGGAGTGAAAGGTATGAGAGAGGTGGAAGATACGAGAGGGAAGTGGGGGGAATGCAGGAAGAGAGAGGCACGGTGGCAGGATAAGTGGGAGTGTAGTGTAAATGATGCACGTGCATGTACGTGCCCCCGGGGCAAGGAGGAGGAGAGGGAGCTGGGATTGACAGTTTGACACCCCTGATCTAGATGAAAAGCATCTTCTGGCTCCTGTCCTAACAATGACCTCTATCCCTTCCCTTTGTCTCCAATGGGTGGGAAGGGAGCAAGAAAAGAAATAAGGGAAGTGGTGGCGGGCAAAAAAAATGAAAAGCATGTGTCATAATGAGAAAAGAAAAAAGCACCAGCTATTCACTTTGGACTCTGATTTGTGGTCTGTGATTGATTATTCCAACAGAATTCAGGCTGCTGTTTATTCATACAGTACTATAGTGTTAACTAAAAAAAACGTAGATAATGGATGGAACAAAGAAAAGCAAACTCATCTAATAATGCCAGTTCACTGGCATTAACTTTTGGAACTGAAACAATGTTAATTGCCCAGCAATGACAGATGTCATGTAAAGCAAGTAGTAAAGGTTTCACGGTTATTTTAACGGAATCCAGAAGCTGCTGGAGGAATGAATTGGAGGTTTGCATTAGTATCTGGAAGGACTGAGCTAAAAGCCATATCAGCCTTTTTAGTGAAAAGATGACAAAATAATTTGTAGCTCAGGGTTGAATTGTGGGGTCCTTGGTGCTCTCTGAGCTTGGTTTTCTTTCAGACGTTTCATTGCCAAATTAGGTAACATCATCAGTGCTAGAAGGGAGTGGGGTTTGTTTTCATTTTATATACTAATGTCTTGCCCTGTCAGTGCTGGTTGGAATGGTCTTGGTGGTTGTTTACTGTTAGCTTGTTCCTCTGAGTTGGTAGTTCCTTGATTGGGAACTAATTTGCTCTTTCATTGTTGGTCTTTGTGTTAATCTCTGCTCAACCGGGTGGTGATTGCAGGTGAGGAGGTGTTTGGGTCTTTTTGTTTCCTTTTTGATTGTCTATTTTGAATAGTATGTAGATGTTGTTTATATCTATGTGCCTATTGACGGCCAATTTGATCTGAGTGCCAGGTTCCCAGTAATTCTCTAGCATTTTTGGACTTGGCTGGGTCTAGGATGCTCACAGTTTCCTAGTTGAAACTATGGCTAAATCTGTCCATGCATTGTGAAATTAAGGAGTTTTCATCATGTCTTCTGACTGCTAGTTGGTGTTTATGGATGTGTTTTGCTAATCTTCATGTTTATCCTACATAGTGACTGTTGCAGTCTTTACACTGTGCATTGTAGATGACTCCTGTTTTTTCTTCTGTGGCTCCTGGGTCTTTTGGTTTAACAGAATAGAGTAAAAGAATAACAGAGTTGGAATCAACCCCATGCCAGGCAAGAAACCCTATACCATTTCAGACAAATGGTTATTCAATCTCTTCTTAAAAATCTCCAGTGTTGGAGCATCCACAACTTCTGAAGCCAAGTCATTCCACTGATTAATTGTTCTAACTGTCAGGAAATTTATCCTTTACTTAGGATGTTTTTGAGGGTTTTAGTTGGTTTGTCTGCTATGGTGATGCCATATAGCTGTAACAGTTTGTTGGTGCTTACTGAAATGTTTTTGATTTCTGGCAGGGCTATCCTTTTCACATGTGAAAATTTCTGAAAATAATGTGATATAGGTTTGAATAATATATTATTAACCTCTTTGGCTAATAGGTTGCAAAGACCAGCAGCTCATCGAATTCACCCCTCCATGTCACAGGGTCTTTGGGTGGTAACCTCACACTAAAGTATTTCTTTGATTCAAGAATGGTCAAAACAACTTAGCGTTTGAAAATAAAATTAACAGAAATTCAGTTTCATGCTCAATAAACATGCCAACCCTGCTAAGATCAGTATTAGACATCCTTAGACTTAAAAGGAATATACAATTTTAAATAACTAAACAATGCAAGAAATAAAATGATAGAAAGCACATTATTCTTAACTAATCAGGTCTTCCTTTGTAGTTCTTTAAGAAACATTAGACAATTTATAAATAAATTTACAGAGAAGACCTATAAAATATCTATTTTAATTACAAAATACTAGTATTTAAAAAGAAGTCAAACACAATATATGTGCTGTGTAATCTAATCATGTGACTATAGAATAATGAGCCTTCTTTTGTGGCCATGCCAACATACATTCTTCTGAGCCATAACCATAGAGAAAATATATATTGAATTATGCTTCCTAATCTTGCAACAAGGCTGGTGATTTTTCTTCTTTAGATTTAAAACTGTTTCAGGCTAGCTAATTGTAGATTATTTAGCATTCTTTCCCCTCTGTGTCACCTAGCAATGGGAAACAGGTATTATGGTTCTTCATTGTGCACAGCAGAGTAATGTTGGGGGATTGAATTCATGCACTTGAAATGGCTGGTTTAGCCACCTTTTAAGCTACATGAATGAACACAGGTCTATTTATCTTCTGGAAAGCAGCTATTCCATAGTGACTTAAAAATATTCCAAGTTGCAAACTGGTGGTGTACCCTACATACTAGTTAAGGATAGAGTGTGTATGGCCTTATAGACAGAACTGCTTCCTGCATAACCCAGCATCTGTCCTACACCACCAGTTAGCTGGGGTATTTTTTTTTGGGGGGGGGGAGAGAATTAGAAAAAAAAAGTCAAACACTTTTTACTTTTTTCCTACCACCAATATATAATATTGGTAATCTAGCCAAAGTGTTTCCATCTTTCTTGGATATATTCCTAAAGAGACTCTCAAAAACTATTTTCAGTTTCGATTTGAATATAAGTTGCAGCTTTTGATATTGAAATAGACACTGTACCTAATCAGGATGACGCAAGTACAACAGGAATCCTAAATGGCTAGAGTAGAAATAGCAGACAAATGTAGATGGGTGGTAATATTGATTGCTACAAAACAAATAACACAAGGTGGACTAAATACAGATATCTCCTATTTTGTGGTAACTTGCCAAAGAAATATCCAGTTGTGCCAAATGGTAAAGAGAATTTATTACATGTCTGCACCTGATGAGATTTGTGGAAAATGGTGTTACATGGCCAGACATATGGATTATTATATTATCCAGCAGATATATGTAAGCTATCCTAAATAATGACTTTGTAAATAATATGTGGATGTTGCACTATTGTCTTTGATTGGAAATCTGTAAGTCTATTATATACAGGTTAAAAGGAGAAAGTGAAATACATTCATTGATCATCTGGATTCGCTCCCAGATTTTGATAACAACTGCTCTGTTCAACATGAGTGTTTCTATTATTGACAATTAGTTCCCTGCTTTGGCCATGTTTTGCAGACACAGCAAGCAATCCTATTACTGATGAATGATCTGTAAAGAGCAAGTTTCTGTCTGCAGCTGCATGGTATAATATTGTGTCAGCATAATTGCAGAGAAGGATTTGAAATGCTATTGAGATTAATGACCAAAATACCTAAAAATCTGGAAACAACACATCAATGTTTCACCTAGACATATTCCATCACATTTCATTTCTATAACCCATTTTTGCCCCTATTCTAGTATTTGGCAAGCCTGGTAACCTCATCAGGACATAATATATTCTCTTTAACTATCTACTAATAAGAGGCATGCAAAACAAATGATAAGCTACTATTTTCAGTGAGGTAAAAACATGTGCTGAAAAGATTCAGATAATTACTCTGTATGCCAATTCCCTTCCATATTAATGTGGACATTTGAAGTTACATGTCACTGGCCACAGCGTTTAGGCGTCTGTTGCTATATGCCATCTTATTCTGATCATCCAGGACATGTCTGTGATTTTGAAATGAGATCATATTCTCAATAGTTTATAAATTGCCATCTGGACTGCTGTCTTTGACTTTAGAAAATGTGTTTATCTTTTGATGCTGGAGAAAAAAAGAACTTGACTCCAGCTTTAATTAACACCAGAATATCTGGGGACAATGATTTATTAGCTAATTATTGAATGTGGATGCTCATGCACATGTTTTTTATAGCTCTTTGTTATTTCTGTTTGCAGCCCAACTAGTTTAATTTTACAGCTCAGTCCTTTATAGGTCTACTTAGAAGTAATTCCAAGTTGAGCTCAGTGCTTTTACAACAAACTAATTTTGTGTAGGATTTCAGCCCTAATTTTCAGTTACAACCCCATCTATTTTAACAGTTAATA
>NW_015387325.1:0-12966 GCF_001527695.2 Protobothrops mucrosquamatus
TGCCAACTTCTCAAGTATCTGTCCTGCTTTTATCTGTACATTTTTCTAGAATTTGGCAAGCGGGAGTTATCTTGCTTTGTTCCCAAAGTACGTATATCCCCCCAGTTAAGCCCTTTTCAAAATGTCTCTTGTGGAAGATCAAGAGTTGGAGGGGGGGAAAGGGTAGAAACAATCTCTAAATAATTTTCTGATTTGCTATTTAGGCTCTTGATCTCAGAAACAGGGGTTCTTCTTACAAGTCAGAACAAGATTTTGCATCAAAGGAACTTGTGTTGGTTCTCATAAATAACTGAAATTTCACCAATATTTTGTCTTTCTGAAATCATGTAAAATAGGAGTTGAAAAATGCTCTAGCCTTAATTCTTTCTCCATTCCTAAACTGGAATGTTACCAGGCAAAGAATTATTGTGTCACCTGCAGATCCCTATCAATTGCTCCTTTTTCAGTCATTTCAGTCACCTGGCTGGGTAATGGGTAACAAAGCATATCAGATTGTATACACCTCAAGGTCACCCTTGAATGGTATCAATGTACTGGAAGGGAGAAAATATTAAACCCCAAGTCAGTTAAAGACAACTTAATGCTATCACGTTAGCTGACTGAGCTGTGGTGGTGCAGTGGTTAGAATGCACTATTGCAGGCTAATTCTGCCCATAGCCAGAAGTTTGATCTTGTCCGGCTCAAGGTTGACTCAGCTTTCCATTCTTCTGAGGTCGGTAAAATGAGGACTCAGTTTGTTGGGGGCAATATGCTGACTCTGTAAATCACCTAAAGAGTAAAGCACTATGAAGCGGTGTGTTATGTGATCGCTATCAAGTTGGTTGGGTTTTTTTTTGGTGTTCTTTCATTTAGTGAGCTTGTAAAATGTAATAAAATTAAAGTAATGGTGCAAAGAGTTGACTGGTTGCTCAGAAAGTGATGTAAAATAGTATTATTAAGTGAACAAGGCTACAATTATAAAGAAATTAGAAGAAACATTGGTGGAAACTTAACCAAAGGTGGCATTTCTACTGTACACTTTTCCCAAAAGGTTTCCACAATTTTGGCCACTACTGTAAGTCTAAGTGCTGTTGCTATTCCTGGGCTAAGGATGAATTGAGGTCACTGTCATTAGGGACCCAGAAATAAAAAGACACTCCCAGTATGCACAGTATGAATTGCAATTAAGGGCAAGTGAGGAAAGGACCTCAGCTTTTCTTATTTGAAATAAACTCTCCTCATTCTCTGAAACTCAGAACAATGTTTAAATAGGAAACCCATAACTGAGTTAAACAGATGGTTTGGTTTTGCTTACTAGTCTTTGGATGTGAAATCTGTTCTCTGCCTTGACCCTTATGAACCATATCTTGAGAATAGCTAAGCTATTCTGTGCATCCTTGGAATGTTTCCTAAGGCAGGGCTTTTCAACCAGTGGTACGGGTACCACCTGTGGTACATTGGCACCTGGCAGGTGGTACGCAACCATCCTAGAAAAGTGGTAGCGGGGGAAGGGAATGAGCTGAACCGGTGGCAGCACTGCACAAGCCTGAGCGAGAGATGGCTGGAGCTGCAGGGCTGTCAGGGCTCAGTGGAAGCACCAGGATCAGTGCCAGGCTCCAGCTGGAGCTTGGCTGAGCCCAGAAGAAGCACCAATCAGCTGGAATGTTGCAACATCTCCAGGGTCTTGTGATTTACATTCAGATGCTTGGCAACTGATTCATATTTATGATGGTCAAAGTGTCCCAGGGTCATGTGAAGTGACCAAAACCTGCTGCAACTACCCAGTAGACTGGGGAAATAAAAACCAAACACCCCCACCCTACCCCCGCTGCCAATCCTCAACAGAAATGCTCACAACAATGAAAACCTCGGACAGGAGTAAGAGTGCCGCAGGGTGCGCAGGCAGGTGTCTTGTTTGGCTGTGGCTTGGGGGGCACTTTTTTCAGTGCCATTGTAACTTTGAACAGTCACTAGGCGAACTGTTGTAAGTCGAGGACTACCTGTACTTTATCAAGTTTTTGACACCTTGCTAGGTGACTGGTGGTACTCGGATGTTGCCATATCCTAAAAGTGGTACAATGGGTGAAAAGGTTGAAAAGCCCTGTCCTAAGGTTTTGTTAATTTCTATGTCATTCAAATTTTGGACTAATAAATTCAAACCATATTCCTGATAATCTTTGTCCCTCCCCCTCCTCCATCCAGAACAAGAATTGAACAAGAAGTCTCCAGGAGATTTCAGATTTCCCAAATAGTGCAGGATGTAACCAATAGTTTAATCTGACTGGCCATCTCTCAGAATTGTTTGCAGGAGGAAGAAACTTGATAAGGAAGAAGATCATCCAGAAAGAAGGACCTTCTATGTTTCTTCATTAAAAATAGAACGTTTGCATTGTAATGTCCTATCCACAATTAAAAGACTCTGAAAATCTGGTTCAGAAAAAAATGACACCAGAGTTTACTTGGTTCACAAAATTGATTGTAGCTGTAATGTACCGTTATTTGTTTTTCACTTAGCGTAACCACTATCTTTTATGACTAAGCATTGCATATCAGCATTATGCCTAACTCAACAAACCAATGTTTTAAACAATCCTGGCCTTGTTGATGGGCTGGATGCCAAAACAAAGCAAGGTTATGGCATACACTCAAGTGTATGACTGGGAAGCCTGTAATTGTGAAGTTTGTCCGGCAAGAACAAAGAATATGCAGGTGTAAAGCTTGTAACAATTCTGGGTGGTTAGAAAGCTGATAAAAATAACAAAGAGTTAGGTATCTTGTATACTTAGCTAGAAGCTAGGAATAGAGATGGCCTGAAGCAAATAGAATGGGTATTAGATAACTCCCGAAGCATTTATTAGCCAAGGCTTAGGAATAGGGACGGCTAGAGATCAATAGAACAATTGTTAGATCATTACTAAAATGTTAATTAAATGATTTTTTTTAATATATTCCCACCTTATCCCGCCTTCTGCTTTAGTAAAAATGTATAAACCTTTCTTACTTCTGTGGTTCAAGGTTCCTTGGCATTTTGGCCAGGACCTCTTTTCTTGGAGAGCTTCAAATAAAAGGAAACAAAGCCTGCACCTGCTGCGTCCCTCATCGGCCTCAGCACCAGGCTCAGACCCGAACTGGGGACAACATTATGTTATATGAAAAGGAGATCTACAGCTCTTTCTCACCTCCACTTAAATGATTTATTTAATTGCTTTAATTTGGCAGCACGTAGCTCCAGAATGATTCCAGAACATGTGCTGATAGTCATATATTTTTATGCCATGTCCTCATAATTTTCCCTTTGGCCTTCTGGCTCTCGTAGAATTTGGCAGGTTGTACTGACTGCTTTGCTACCGATGCAGTTAAGGGTTGGGACCTGGCTCCTACTGGTCACTTTAGGCTGCTGCAGATGCCCAGCCCCTCCTCCTCCTTGCCACTGAGAACTGCCAAGCATGGCCATTTTGGAGGAACACCTGGCTTCCACAGAGGCCTTGCCATGTAATAGCTGACCAGCTCTTTCCAAAGCATCTGCCAGTCTTCTATCAATGTGGATGTAATGCTCTCGTGCTGCACAGAAAGTCAGTTTAAACTGGGAAAGAGAACAGGATTTTACCAGCTATGTGTTGCTCCTTCTGTTACCCCCAGCAGCATCTCTGAGTTTATGTATGTATGTAGTAAATTTATAGGCTGCCCATCTCATGTATATGTCTCCAGATAGCTCACAGTTAAAATGCTTTGACCATCAAGGGGCCTGACTGTATTCTTAATATTTTTCACTAAATTTGGGGGTAGGAATGACACCCTTTTCTTTCTGCCTTGGGAAGCACTGAGAGCCATGGTGATTAGTTAATTATGTGCAAGCTGATGTTCTGTCAATTAGCTATTTCCATTTCATTATTTAATAATTTATATGGTCACACATTCTCCTAACAGTGATTCCAGGCAGCGTACACAGACTAACCCAACTTATTATAAACAGTAGCCTGCGACTCTTGAGATAAATAATATGTTCAATCATAAAATCACATCAACAGAGGTTGCCTAACCTCTTGCCCCAAATACCTGGGGAAACAGCAGGTCTTCACAGCTTTATGAAAGACCAATAGGGTTGGGGCCATTGGGCAGGATGCTGTTCCACAATGCACGTGCTGTTACAGAGAAGGCATGACTCCTGGGTCCATCAAGATGACATTGTTTAATAGAGGTGACCTGGAACGTGCCCCCTCTCTGCTAGATCAGATTAATTGGGAAAGAGGCAGTTCCCCCAAATTGCCTGTTCTTGTGTCATGTAAGATTTTAGAGGTGACAAGCATCACTTGCACAAACTGGGCAGTTTAATTAATTGCAACACTAATAATTCATTCATTGTTATTATCTCCCCCTTCTCATTGTGCCTCTCCTCCATGCCTGTGAACAGCAGTTGAGCTATTTTTGGATATGAGTTTAATGCTCTATCAGAAGAACAGTAGACCTGTGTTCAGAAATAGTTGAACTGAAAGGCAGGAAGGGCATATAGAACAGTATTTCCCAACCTTAGCAGCTTGAAGATATCAGGACTTCAACTCCCAGAATTCCCCAGCCAGTGTGCCACATATCTTCAAGTTGCCAAAGTTGAGAAACACTGATCTAAAACTCACTCTAGTTTCATCCTGGGTACCCTTCCATCAGTAGTGGGATTCAGCCATTTCGCACCACTTCAGCAGAACCGGTAGCTAATTTTTGGTTACCCAGGCCCAGAATGGACTTCTGGAAGCGGCATCCACATAGAGAACCGGTTGTTTACATATTTGAATCCCGCCACTGCCTTCCATGCCTTCGATTGGTCACTGAATGGGTGATCAAAGCACCCATTTATATTTGCCAAATGACATCCCACATTGGGGAGAGAGGTTGTAGTTTTTTTCTCATTGGCTAGTGAGAAAAAAAAAATGGTAGAATCCAGCAGTTTCTTTCCTTAATAGGGCCTGCAGTCAGTACATAAGGATGGTACTCTCTGCTGCCTTGTTACTACTGTCGGAATACAAAGCAGCAATATTTGGGCTGACATATTTTTTTTGCCAGCCAGGGCTGTCCTCAGGGAGGGGGTAAAAAACATCAAAATGATAACCACAACTGTGCAATCAAAACCTCACCCCTTTTTAATGTGCCTCATTATCTTGATTCTTTTTGTAATTCTCCTAGGGACACCTCTGCTGTCAGCTTAAGTCCTTGTGCATAGTACATTACTAGTCAAGCTATTTCACCTCTCAGGCACATAGCATTTGTTGACATTCTTTCAACCATTATCTCTTGCCTAGATTGATCTCTCTCTCTCTGTCTCTCTCTCTCTCCCTCCCTCCCCCCCTCTCTCTCCACCTTTCATACTATCATTCAGTTGCATACCTGCCAAATACTTGATTTTCCAACTTGATTTTCCCTCTCTAAAAGACTTCCTCATCAAATGGAGATTAATCTGGCCAACTGGAGTGTTTTCTCTCAGCAAAAAGCCACTATGTATCTAACCAGAAATTACTGGGGGTTTTCAATCTGCTCTGGTTATCACAGGCTGAAATCTCTTTAAGCATATATTGATAGCTGTTCGTTTTTCATCAATATGTCTTAAGAGACCGCTAATGCTGTAAAAGACCCTCATGAAATTTCTGTGCTTACTAACACAATGATCCCTTTTATTGCCGCTTGAGGAATAGCTCCATTTATGGTGGGCTAGTAGGTGAGCCTTTAGTTATGTGACATACACACCAGTTTTATGGAATTCTGAGCAGATTAGTTAACTGTGCTGAATAAACGTATAGGGGCCATTATCTTATTTCTTTATTAAAATATTTTTCAACCACCATTCTCCCACCAAAGTCATCAAGGTGAGTTGCAATTTCATAACTAAGAAAGGATAAGTCACTTGTTCAACACACAAATCTGGCTGATAATGTCATGGATAATGTCATGGATGGCCTAATCATCATTATTGAAGAAGTCATAATTAGGTGAGTTGACAAATTACAGTAAATCGAATCAATTAGCATAATAAGTTGAGTTAATGGGTTAAACTGTACCCAAAGCCAACTTACTGTAAATAAATAAACCTGCATTAATAGTTGTCTAAATCTTGGCAAAATGGTGGCTGATGTGACCTCTGTATTACACCTAAATGGAAAAAAATATATGATGCCCTCACACGCAACACATCTAAAAAACAGGCAGAGCTTTGATTGTGCCTGTTTTTATCTTTTTGACCGACCTCTATGGACACTTCTGCTCAGACAGATGCACATTTTGGAGAACTCTCTATGTATTATGGATACATATGGGAAGAGATAAACCTTTTAGTTTTTTTGTTTTACAGACTTCTTAGGAATTTATAGATAAGAAGGAACAAACTCTTGGAAATGCATTGGGAAAAAAGAAAGCAGGTCAGGGTAATTGGCATAAGATCAGTGTTTCATGAACTGTAGATCACGTAAAGGAAAACAAATTGGCTGCTCTATTTTGTACTAGCTGTGGTTTTTGACCATCCAGTAGCAGTCATGCAAAAAGCATATTGTCGTAATCTAAATGGAGATCAATTAATACATGGAGATAGGTCTCCAGCAGCAAGGGAGAATCTGCAAGTTTCTGCAAAGGGCAGCTTACCACATTCAGAAACCGCTGTTCTTCCAAGGCCAGGTTACTATATCTACTGGCTGATGGACAGAGCCTTAATTTGCAAAACCCACGTCAAACCCACCATTTCAATTTAGGACACGCAATCGTTTGAAAAAGAGAGAAACCAAGCTCCAAATTTCACATGACTTCCCTGAGTCAGTTGTTGACAAATTGCCAGCAGATGATGTTAAAGCAAAGTACCTACTTTCCTCACACTGAATTACAATCTTCCACCAAGGCAATATTGCTATATAAGAAAGATAGCAATGCAGCATCGTGTAGTGACTTGACAAACAGTGTATCCCTGGCTATTAGTGAGTAACCACATCACAGTTTGAAAAATACAAAGCTATTCTCAATTTGCTAATTATACTCCTCTATGTCTATCTTTCTGCTCCTAATTAGATTCCTCTTAAACAAATCAACCCTCTCCTGAAGCTCCTCAGACACTTAAGGGGAGGGGGAGGAGGGATTTAATACACACTTTCCTACTGCCTGCCATCTTCTCTTTGACTCATTAATATTTCTAGTTTTACTCTTGTCTGAATTCCCAGGCCACTTCTCAGCATCTTTCTGTGATGGTACCTATATTCTGGAAGCGAAGGGAGGTCTACTATGTCATCTCCTTTCAAAGCAGTCGACATGTTGCAAAGTTGCTTGACTTCTGCCTGAAGAATAATGCCAGTTGCGAACATCTACATGGGAATTGAGAAAGAAGCATATTTTGATTCTACCAACAAATAATAGAAGAAGGCAACCATAAACCAGCCAAAATATCTTATTGCCCTGCATGAGAATTAGACTACAATTGGAAGCAAATTCTAGGCATCACAATTCTATGGTTCTCAAGGACACCATCATGGATATTATTCATGGTGATATCATTAGGAACCAGCACTTAATTCTCCCCAAAAGCATCAGATGATACTTTGCCTGTCAAAGAAGAAACAATAAGATCAATCAGCAGATAATGCCCAAATCCACATGATGCTAACAGTGGTTCTCAACCTGTGGGTCGGGACCCCATTTGGGGTCAATCGACCATTTCATGGGGGTCGCCAAGCAAGGCTGTCCGCCATTTTTTTTGTCCGCCATTTTTTTGTCCGCCATTTTTTCCCCTTTTCCAGCGGGTGCCTTACCTCCCTTGGGCTGGGCCAGCTGGTGGTCGGCCTGCTCCGTCTCTGCCACTTGCCAGCTACGCCTCGGCCGGCGCAGGGGGCGGAACCACGCATGCACGGTGCTCCCGGGCAGGGAAAGTCCTCGACTTACGACTGGTTGGGTAGTCCTCGACTTACGACCGGTTTAGTCCTCGACTTACGACCGGTTTAGTCCTTGACTTACGACCGGTTGGGGTCGCGGCATTAAAAAGGTTGAGAACCACTGTGCTAGGAGGACGAGCTGCTACACATAAACGGCCAACAACTCCTCTTCCTTCCCTATATCAGAGTACTGATACCTTAATATAGTCTGGTGATAAAACATCTGCAAACAGCACCCCCCACACAGCTCAAAGAATACCACACAAAAGTTTATCATATTTATATAGTCCTGAAGGATTAAATTATTAGTCTTATTTCCATTAATGGCAAATGAAGTTATCTTTGCAACAGAATATTAGTTGTACTGGAACATAGGTCCCAGAATTGTCAGCCAGATGGCTTTTAGCTTAGCATTTTGGGAGATGAAATCCAGCATTCCAGGAAGACAGAAAGATGGGAAAGGGTCTAGGGTTATATGGCCATATATTTTTACCCAACTATCTGTCTCAACTGAACAACATTCCCAAGTTTCAGTTATGACTTTGACATAGTTAAAGTCATAGTACCACTTTATAAAGCTTGGTAAGACCACACTTGGAATATTGCATCCTGTTTTGGTTATGTGGTCTACAAATCCCAGAATCCCCCAGTCAGCATAGATGGCTGGGGAATTCTGAGAGCCGAAGTTCACTCATCTTGCCGAGGTTGAGAAACACTGCAGTAAATAGTTCTTTAGCAGAAACAAAAATTCTACATGAAGGATATCTGTTATACCATCCCGTAATTTGGTTGCTAATGCCAACTTTGGTGAGCTTTTTAGTCCAATATGATCCATTTTTACATTGTTTTATTTGTCTTGGACTTCAAAATATGCTTCCTGACTTGGTTTCATTTCCACATTTTAGTTTTATGTTTCTATAGTTTTCATTTAAATGGTCTATTTGTCTTTTTTTTTAATGCTGCTAGAACATCATCATAGCAGAGCAACCTCTGATGATCCTGAGCATTTTGCAATGTCACAAATAAAAATATTGTTTTATTGGAACAACTTGCTGGGTAGACCACATGCACCATAGAACAGAACAGAGAAAGAAGTGTATAGTCTGCATTCCAGGCTGCATTTTATTTTCCGATATAGCATGTTCATAACATGTGCACAGCTGTACTTGGGGAAAATATCATATAATCAAATATGGAGAGCCAGCTTGGTCTAGTGGTAAGGCATCAGGCTAGAAACTGGGATGCCATGAGTTCTGGTTCTTCCTTAGTGCCTGATCTTGGGCCAGTCACGCTCTCTCAGCCCTAGGAAGCAAGCATTGGCAAACCACTTCCAATATCTTGCCAAGAAACCTGCAGGAACTAGTCCAGACAGTTGCCAAGTGTCAATACTGACTCAAACTTCTCTCTCACACACACAAACATAAATCAGAGCTGGGCACTCTAATAAAGGCAGAAATATTCATGTATTCCTCCCCCTCCTTGCTGCCGATTTTATGGATTTATATTAATCTTTCATTGGCTGATTGATTTTTTTTTTCTTCCTGTCTTGAAATATCTTGTTTCTGAATTCTACAAATAAACATAGCTGAATAAGTCAGTGTGAAGTAGTGCTTATTAGTCACAACACAATAGGTCTGATCCCATGCATATTATAACTGGGTTGGGAATAATCTGTTTGGGGGCAAACAGAAACTAAATTGTAGTCTACTGGCAAATGCCTTGGAGAAACATGTTTAACAGCTGAAATGGCAAAAGGCCCCCTCATTTCAATTCCGAAATAGGTTGCTAAACAAAGAAAGTGGAGGTGAAAAAAAACAGGATAGAAAAAAAAAACCCTGCACACTTTGGTTCAGAATTAAAAATAGAATACTTGAGTTGTAATAATCCTACATTCATGCATGCACAAATTATCTCACTAGGGTACAGTAGGAAGATGCCTCTGATCCCAAGCCATTATTTTGTGTCTGGCTTCAGGGGATGGTTTTCAGACTTCTGACAAAAAGGAGGCACACCAATCCTTCTGAAGTTTTCTCTTCCTCTGCCTTGCACAGATGTCTCCCTGTGGTTCTCTTTTCACGCTCTTTGATCTTGCCATCCATTGTTTACCATTAACGTCTTCCATTTGCTTGTTCTTTCAGCAGCAAAAAAACAATACTGCCTCCCCATCCAAATTCCAGAATGTGGGAACATTACATATTAAAGCGTAATGAGAACATTTCTTTGATGTGTACATTGGTTAATCACAGGTTGAGATTATTCTGATGCCGATTACTCAACAAGCCTGTTTTGGGTATTCTCGGTATTCTTATAGCTTTAATCAAATTGTTTGCAATCAATCCACACTGGTTACAAACACAATTTACATTTTCTATAGCTTCTAGCCCATGTTTGGTAATGATTACAGATGTTCAGTGGAAATGAGGGTTGAGGAGATGAAAAACATAAACAGGCTGATCAGTTCTGGAGGGCTAATTTGCAGAGGAACCTGATTTATATTCTGTTATGTTCCAGAAATGCTCTGAGTTCAATTAAAAACAACGCCTACTGTCTTATATACATGAGCAAGCAATGCTTACAGTGCCCTATAGCATCTATCCTACCATGGTAACAGTTAACACATCCAAGGCAGTAAATGTCAACTTGCTAACACCAAGCTGTGAAGATTTACTGCCTTAACAAATAAATCATACTTTTCTCCACCTTCTTTCCACCTAGATTTCCCCCCCCCCCAAATGAGATACCTTATAATATAAAATCGAGACTGGTTTATTTATAGTTTTCTACCCCTTAATGCCAGTGTTTTGCAATGTCTAAGATTGTGGAATCCTGAATGCCTGAGAACAGGTGTCAGAGTATGTGGACATGAATATTTCTATCTGAATGCTTTAATCTTCTCTGCTTGCTGTAAGGATCAATTTGTGAGCTTGTCCATCAAGAGTTTAAGGACACTCATCATTGCCTTTTTGACATCTTATTGAGACTGCATCAGTCAAAAGGGCCACCAGCAGAATGTTTTGTTTTAATTGGGTCCTCATAGCAGCTGAAATCTATTTGTAGCTAATGGTTCTTGGAAGAAACCAAGATAAAGTCTTCATAAATATAACTGTCTCTTCCAAATGGTGACAGAGTGCTAAAAATCACCTCTGCTCCAGAAAGAGTCACATACATGGTGAATGTAATCAGTGGTGGGATTCAGTTGGTTTGCAACACTTTGGCAGCTAATTTTTTGTTGCCCAGGCTCAGAATGGACTTCTGGAAGTGGCATCCACATAGAGAACCGGTTGTTCACATATTTGAATCCCACCACTGAATGTAATTCTGCATTTTTTGGTTATTCCCATTCTGTGTAATGGGAAGACTTTTTTTATTATTTTTGTTCTTAATGGAGAAAACATGTTGGAAAATATTTAAGGGTAGGATGCAGCAAACTTGCAATTTATTGTTAGGAGATGGTTGAGGGCTGGTTGGGGAATTCTGGGAATTGAAGTCCACAAATATTTAAGCTGCCAACTTTGGAGACCTCTGAGTTTTGCAATATCTGTTGTTCTCACTGACATTTTAGAATCACAGCGTGGGAAATGTATTTGTATGGGTATAAAATAATTTGGCTCAAGTTTCTAATTCTAGTTATTACTTTCAATTTGTTTTAAGTTAACATTTTTAAATTTAAAAATGTTATTAAATGTATAAAATGGGGAAATACACATAGAAAACTATATTGTATTACATATAAAGGATATGCCTATTTTTCAAAGACATCTTTAAACTCTGCTCACACTAGTTAAACTTCTCATCACTAAGTAGGTGGAAAGTAAACAGTCTAGGATCTAGCTCTTTCCAATGTTGAATAGTTATAATAGTTAATAATAGTTACAATCTTACTTTGATGGAAATATCTAGAAAGTGGAATGAATGATACATTGTCATCTAAACCCAAATAAAAACTTTCTTTGAAGACTGGTACAAGAAGAAACATAAGGATGTCAATTGATGAACTAGAAACTGTGATTTTGCAACTTTTCTGCTTCAAAGTAAATAACTAGCTTCTATGGTCAGCAATATAATCCCAGAACAACCTAAAAGATCATTCCTATATTCCTCCAAAGTCTGCCAAATCCACTCGGATATAGAAGTTTCACCCAACTGGTGAAATGAAAAGATCTTGCCATTTACATTCAAGCTACAGTATATTTAAGAAATTGTGATATCTAAAATATCAAAGAGTTATTTTGAAAAATACAATATATTTTTCTGTGAGTTTCCCCCCATTTTTATGCATCTGATAACATTTACAAAATTTACAAAAATGTCATTTATTCTTCATGAATATTACTAAATCTCATAGAACTTCTGATGGTTAACAGATAAAGCATCCAGAGAAGGTAAAAACATTCATGGTAAAAATTATTACAACTTACATAAAGTATTTATTTATTTTAGGAAAAAATAAACATGAAATGAATCATTACAAACACATCTCAACTCTACATATATTCAGCCTAGGTGATGCCAGCAAGTCTACAAATTCTTTATGGAAGAGTTCAGTTTTGAGCATTTTTATGAATCTAGTATCATCTGGGAGGCTATTAAAAAAAATAAAATACAGAAGATATCTCATTATCAGAAACGGAAGCTTATAGGAATATTTACTCATATTTAAAAAAGTCTGTACCATAAAGACATGGTTCTATATTTGGAAGAATGTCACACTGACTTCCTTAATAGTTCTGAGTAAATACACACTTTCTTTTTTTAAAGAGAGACAGAACTGCCTCTAATTCTTACTAGATACTTTCACCTTTATTTTGAATGATGAAAAATAATTTCAATTTACCATGCTTTGAGTACTCAGTCATGTGTCCGTGTGTTTAAAAAACTATTTATATGCTTTTTGGAACATGAGTGAATTGATAAGAGCTTTAACCCTTCTCTCAGATTGAAGGCTTTTTTAGTTAACTATATTAATAGTGCTGAAAATATTCTAAACTAAGTCTTGCTTTCTCCCTATTAGTTTGCATGTTGTTACTATCCTCCTTATTAATATTATCTTAGATCAGCTTTCCACAGCTCAATATTTTTTATTCATTTTTATATG
>NW_015387325.1:13114-32006 GCF_001527695.2 Protobothrops mucrosquamatus
ATTTAAATATTTCATATATATGAAATAGAAATATGCAAGTGTAACTATCTCTTGAAATATATATATATATATATATAGATAGTTACACTTCCATCTTTTTACTGTATCACAGCTCATTTCCAGGCTTAAGCAGCTGCTGCAGTGGAATTTGGGAAAAGACATTTAAGAGAATCTCACTTGTCTGCCTTCATTCTCTCTGCTATCAATCCTGTGACTTGGATTATCCATATTTAAGGAAGCACAGACAGGTGTTATGGACACCCCACCCAGCCACGCATGCTCTAAATCATTGCACAGCCTAACATTTGAGACTCCTTGCTTGTAAACATGTAATGCACTTAAAAAGAGTCAAATAAAGCACTATTAGATCCATCTACAGAAGCTGCTATTGGTGATTGAGGTAACGAAGCTATTTATGGCCTAGTACATTTTACAAGCCAGTCACTTAGTTTCTAGTTCTGTGAACTAGAGAATTAAATTAATTCAGAAGCTGAGTTAAGACTGTTGAGAACAGACAGTTCTGCAGAAGGAACTGATCCTGCAAAATGCCTTTGGATTCTTTGTCTCACCAAACTAATTTTAAATCCTTTTTTTTTATTCTTGTTTGTAGTCTTATTTTAAAATACTGATTTAGATTTAGTCATTATTTTTTCAATGTTGTGCACTGTGCAGAATCTTAGGATTGGAGCAGGTCCAGAGTGCTGAAAAATAAATATGTAACAAATAAAAGAGCTCAGTAACAGAGAAACTGGTTTGCATACAGAAGATCCCAGTGTCAGAACTTATCATTTCCATTAAAAATAAGGTATAGGAAAAATCCAAATTCTCTTCCAGGAATAGGGAAGTTTTACTGCCAATCAGAAAGGGAAATATGGGCTAATCAGCCAAAACCCCTAACCTAGTATGAGGCAAGTTCTTTATTTAATCCAAGAAAAAAAAATTGAAGGAGATAACCAAGCTGAAGTTGAAGTAGGGGTCAAGTGCATCAATAGTCTCAAGTCCATATGCACCCACAAGGGATTTAAGTCCAGCCCACTTTGAATTCCATTGACTCTTATCTAGCGCCAATTTGCTTTGACCTTTAGTAGATCAGATTTTTGTAGAGAACATTAGCATGAAATAAATTTGTAGTCATTTGAACAACCTTGGTTCCTGATTTCCTATGCTTGACAAAAATGCTTTTACTGATAGTTGGATGCTGCATCATTACTCTTTTCCCCGAGTGCCGTAGAGTAGGTTGAACAAAGTTCTGGGAAGGTGCTTGTGTTTATAGAGCAGATAACCTTGAAGAAGGAATGCAAGAACAATTAAATAAATGCCTGCTCAGCCCTGAAAAAGAAGAGGTTGAGCAAGAAACTCAAGGTTACCCCATCTTGATTCTCTTTGGTATAAAAAAGGGAAAAGGGAAACTTTGTTAGGCTTCCAAAAAGTATTTTATTATGCCCAACAACAATATATTAGCACTCCAGTACTTTTTGCAGTGTCTGTTTCCTCACTTGGCTCACCTCAAAAGGCTGACAATGTATTTTAAGAGTGCAGAACTTGATTATTCAAGTGCTAATTTCAAAGGTGGGACAGCACTCCTCATTTTATCTCCTGTAGGCACTTGGATAATGAGAGAAATATTGGTGAAAGTCAAAACCAAATGTTGCCCTTATTCTTTAAGAACTCGTTAATGGCAAAGAGGCATTTAGCTAATGAAAATCTAGCATTTGTATTAAAAGCTTCATAATGATATACAGACAAAAGGTTGTAGCGTCCAGATAATTGGGCGTTTTATTTGTCCTTTTCTTCTGGGCAAATGTCGTGGACAATATGGCAGTTTCTCTAAACTAAAATAATTAATTGGACTATAAAATATAAGTGCCTGGAGCTTTTGAGAATAAAGAAGCAGCAATTGTGTAAGCATTAATGTTTTTCTTAGTACTGGCCAGAGATGTGACTGGGAAATTATAATGTGGTCAAATACATATTAAATAATGCACAGGCAGGACTTGAAAACACTCCACTGAAGATAGGAAAATATTTTATTGTATCCAGGAGACAAAACACAGAGGCTTTCCACAATCTAACATGGACTCCAGATAGAAGTTAACCTAGATGTTCTCCAGCATACAAAAATGGCTACATTATGCAGGGGTGTCTGTGGGAGAGAGTGTGGGTCCAAAAAGTTGAGGGGTGTGACTACTTAACAAAAGCCTATAATTTTCCACTTCTGCCTGAGAAGGAAAGCAAAAAGATGTGTCACTCATCTCTTGGACAATGAGCAGGCAGAGTGACAAATCAAGTGGACACAGCCTCCAAATCCTACACTCTCTTCTAAATGCTTACACCAGGTTGTACCAGGCACCATTTTGCCAGAATCTGCCTGTCTAATAAAGTTATCTTGAAAAGGCCTGTTAAAAGTTTCCCCTCTCTCTGAAGTGAAGTGGGTGGGGAGAGAAGATGGGCCATCTTGGTAGTGACCCCCACATTTTGAAACTCCTTATGGCCAGAGATCTGTAAAGAGATCTGCCTCTTTCATGGTTTTGAGATATTTAAAAATGAGTTGTTTTCACTGGACCTTAACTCTAGCTAAGTTCTATTGGGATCTTATTGTGGCGAAGAGAGTTGAATCATTGCTATTAATGTAGACTGACTATGTATATTAATTAATGTATATTGTACATACATAACTGGAAGTTTTTAAGAAGAGACTGGCCAGCCACTTGTCTGAAATGGTATAGGTCTCCTGCTTGAGCAGGGGGCTGCATTAGAAAACCTCAAAGGTCCCTTACAGCTCTATTCTATTCTATTCTATTCTATTCTATTCTATTCTATTCTATTCCATTCCATTCCACTCCACTCCACTCCACTCCATTACATTTATTTTTATAATTTTGATTTATTTTATCGTGGTGTTTACCATTTCACCTGCGACCTATCCAGACTCTTTCTAGTTGAGTGGGCTGTAAAAACCATAGAATAAATCAATAAATTATCTAGCTGCCTCCTGGTATCCCCTTGTGACCAGTAGGTCACTAAAGGCTAAAGTCAGGACCATTGCACTTTCAACAGGAGAAATTTGGGTTCCAAACTCAATTACCCAAATTGGGAGCAGACAAAAGTGAATAACATGATGGAAAAGGGATCACTGGATTGTCTAAGTCAGGGTGTACCAACAGAAGCTATATACAATTGTAGAAAAAACAGTGCTGACTAAAAATGTAATATACAAATATTGTTTAAAAATGGGCAAACTTGAAAACATGGCTTCATTTAAACTTCACTATTCCATGAAACCCTTTTCTTACTATTAGTGTAACATTCACAGCCTGCCAACACAAACTCTAGTAAATTAAGTCAAATGGGCTTCTAAATTGTGTGTTATTGATTTTTCAATTATACCGGTCATGGGGAGAAAGCTACCAGAGAAGATATAGATTATAGGATCTCTGTCCCAAGAAAGATCTGAAAACAGAAAGAAGGATCCAGTAATTGTTCTTATGAATATTTATAGAGCATTAATGAGTCATAGGGTGCCTAGGATTGATAAGCTTGACAATAATAGTGTTAAAGCAGGAAAAAAAATCTTTTGATTCAAGAGAACGTAAATGATAATAGTTATGGTATTTAGACTCTGAATGAACACACTGAAAGTCATACAGTTACAGGAATTTAATTCATTTCTTTGTTATGTCATTCTTCAAAAGGAAACATTTTCTTCCTTTTGAATTTACATTTGTTCAGAACCTTTCCCCAAGTATAAGGAGGCATCAAGACAACACATAGAATGGTCCAAAGTAAACAAAGTACATTTTTAAAAATCTATTGATACTTCTACCTGATTGTTGATACAATCCGGGACATAAGGAGGGAACAATATTTTCATTCCAGCAAATGATATCCATGTCATTTATTTTATTATGCCTTATTACTCCAATCTAGGGTAAAAATCATGCCTAAGTCCCAACTGGACCCATCATGGCTTTGATGCAGTCAATACAAGCTTCTTTTATTCCTGCAGTTCTGTACAGTTCTACTTATACATTATCTTACTACAAACAGAAAAGAATAATTGTAGTTCAGAATTGAACTGGGGAGGTCCTCAGTGGTTTTCATGCAGACATTTGATTACCAAACTAAGTAAGCACTGATCATGTTACCTAGTTTGGTAATAAAACCTCTGCAAGGAAACCATCAAGCTCAGAGAGCACCAAGGACCTCACATCTTATTACCAACCAGTATTTCCTTCTTTAGTACAGTTCAAAAAATAAACCAACTTCAGGATGGCTTTGTCATGGTTCCGATAGATGAGACCAGTAAAAACAGAACTCCAAGGCAAGAGGTTTCCTTAAAGAACATATTTATTTGTCTACAAAGTATCGGAATGATCAAAAGTGAAACCAAGACTGAAGTTCCCTCCCAAAGGTTACAATGTTACAAAGTTGAACTTCCCGCCCCAGTAATATGTCATAAATAACATCCCCCAATTAACTACTT
The DNA here is from genome assembly GCF_001527695.2 of Protobothrops mucrosquamatus. NCBI lineage: Eukaryota > Metazoa > Chordata > Lepidosauria > Squamata > Viperidae > Protobothrops > Protobothrops mucrosquamatus. The sequence continues at coordinate 17,598 of NW_015387325.1, forward strand.
TGGCTGACTTTCTAACGGAAGTTTCAGTCCGCCAAAATTCAAGCAGCAATGACCTTGGTTCCCACAGGACAATTTATTGTTTTGTCTAAGCTTAAAAGTACACATCCCCCCTCCCAATTCTGTGGCAACCAAAAACGAAGTGGAAATGGCTTCAGCCAAATTCGTTTGTAGCGTTGACAGCTTTTCTTGTTTCCACCTAAGCTTAAATGTTTTCCCAAGCAGTGTAAACCAGCATGCCCAACTTCTCCAATTAATGGACAACTACAAAAGTCTCCTCTCCTCTTTCACAAGGGCAAAACAATTCTTGGACAGATATTGCTCCATTGCACTTGCTATAGAATGAAATGTGTTCGTAATTTCAGCTTCACAAGACTGCTTGTATAAGTACAACTTACTGGCTCACTGACAAATTCCTTACCAAAGCATGAATAAAAGGTCCCACACTGGCCCATGTATCTTCTATAGCAATTCCCAAACCCCAGACCACTTAGCACATCTGATTGACCTTTGACAATCAGTCAATCAATCAGTCAGTCAGGGTGGAGGGTAGGGGAGATTATCCAGACTCTTTTCCTATGGTGGGATTTCTTACCTGTGTTACCCTCCAGCTTCAAAATTAAAACTGAAAAAATGCAATTAAGCGTTAGGAAGCATTAAGCATTTCATTTATGAGCAATTTGCCAACCCAGCACACCTTCGGCTGTATAATAATAACAAGAGGGGGGTATTGTTCACAGAGTACATTAATCACTTTCAAATGAGTTATCTGATGAGTCTTGTTGTTTGATGTGAAAGAGAACGGATGGATCAAACTAATAAAACAGTCAGATGCAAACACTAACAAGGGCCATATCATGAACAATACAAGTGAATCCAGACTGGGTGGAGGCTAGGTAAAATAAAGGAATATAACCTCGGGTAGTGTGTACTGGTCTGACCTCCTTACACTTAGCATTCAATCTGTAGTCAAGACAAAAATACTCAAATGTCACAAGGATACTGGCTAAGTGTTCTATCCTAATGATGGTTTAACATAGCCCTCAACTGGATTCCTCAGCTCCTTTATCCTCCTGCCTGTTCCCAGAAGGCAAGTCTCAATCCCTTTCCAGTTTTTGAACGGATCTTTAAGAACATGTGGTTTTCATTTGCATTAACAAAAAATATCCAACAGTCATAAAATCATACACTGGATAGGCCCTTCCCAAAGTAGGACTTACTTGTCCACAACAAGCATTTCGTTGGTTTATTAGTGGACCATGGTTTCATCATTTTACCATTCTTGCTGTCATTTCAGCTGTAAGACACATCTGGCAAATTATTGTCAATTTTATCCTACCCTTCTGCTCAGGCCAAAGACTTGCCTTCTTCGAGCACTTGGCTTTAACAAGCCCCATAATGCTTCATCAAGCCCAAAATACTACTAAATGTTAGACTAGGGCAGGGGTCTTCAAACTTGGCCCTTTTATGACTTGTGGACTTCAACTCCCAGAATTCCTCAGCCAGCGTGCCTGGCTGAGGAATTCTGGGAGTTGAAGTCCACAAGTCATAAAAGGGCCAAGTTTGAAGACACCGGGACTAGGGCAACTAGGTGGAACATCTGCCCAGTGAGAGAAGAATAGGATTGGGGTTTTTTTGTTTTCTTTTTTATGCTTGTCGGGAAGAGGTTTGAGGTTAATTTGCTTTCTAACTCTGCTCATCTGCACAAATGCAGCCACCCAAACTCAAAGGAGCCTTCGGTTCTGCTCTATCTCCTTCTTGCAGCCTTCTGTTTCCTTTCCTCCATTTGACCGGTTCTGCAACCCAGAACAAAATAACTCTGGAAAACAGTGACTTGTGACTAGAATGGAGTGGTTTGTCCACAATAGCACAGGGTATCTCTTTGGAGAATATATTGCCTAAACAAAGCACAACAGACAGATTGCAGGCTACCCCTTGTGCTGTCAGAAGTCAGATGAAAGTTACTTTTGATTTAATGCACAACAAACTATGGGCAGAGGTTGCTTTCTTGAAAAACTAAAAACAAGCTGAGGATGACATTATGTGTGCTTGTTCTTGAGGAAGGGCAAGTGGACTGTCCTGGCAAGCAGAAGGTTCAAATGAGCCTTTAGGATGCATCAATAGAGATATGGATAATTTCCAAACCCCGGGAAGTTATTTTTATAATACATTTCTGCAAGGGTTAAATTTAATCCAATCCTTGTCCTCTCTTTGCTCCTTTTGTTGAAGAAATGCAGAATGATTACTGGATCTCTTTAACAGACATCTGAAGGAATGTTCACAGCAAGAGATTTTACAAGTCTGTGGCTTGAAGCATGCAAATAATCACTCATCTTTGTTTGTGAGAGGAGAAATTGCCTGTCAGGTAAGCGTGTAGTGGCCTAGAAATGCTGACTTTTCCCAACAGGAATGCAGCCCTTCAGATTCACAGTTCCGGGCTGTTTTAGCTTCCAACAGACATGAATCAGGTGGATTGTTACTGTGCCAGGATGTTTATTCATGTTTGGGTTTTCAAAAAGCATTGTAAAATTCTTTTGTGTCTAAGCTCCAGCTAACAGCAGCAATACTATAATATTGCTGTAGTTCATGGACCCTCTAGTGATGGCGAGGAAGATCTATGCCAGGGGTATCCAATCTTGGCAACTTTAGGACCAGTGGACCTCAACTCACAGAATTCCAGCCAGCCATGTACTGGTATAGATACTGCTACCTACAGTATAGAAGCTCAAGTGTGCAGGAAGTAGGGTAATTTAACAACCTAATGCCGGGAAAAATAAAACTAAACTCTCTTTTTAATCCTCCTCCCTGGAAATTCCAGCCCTGTCCAGATGCATGGCATCATTATTTGATTGTTTTGGGTTCTTCAAACCTCAGTTATTAAACAATACAGTAATACTTGAATAAATGCATCTGCTATCCACTGAAAAGTTGCCTATCTCTATCTTAAAACTGTTATCTGTGCACTTTAAAAGAAAAGTTTCAGCAGAGAGATGCAAGACAGCACAAGCAATGATTATTCTGTTTAATTCATTATTTCAATGAATTGTATTAAATCATTTTTCCTACATAAATGGCTATCAAGGGTATAACTGTTTGTATATAATATATATTTAGATCCCAAGTATTTTGTCATTGGCATTTGGATGTGTGTGTATCATGAGGCATTGTTTGTTTGCTTGTTTTTAACAGAAAGTGTCCATTAGACATTTTTCTAAAACATGCAACATAATTTCGCAGTTATAATACGTGAAGAAAAAACATGAAGAAAATGGCAGCATAATATCCAAAGCGTTCAATGTCCCATTAATTTTATTCTGTGAATATGTTTACAAAATAATATTTTTTTCTTGGAATAAAAAGAGAATTTATCCTTTTTAAATAGCAATATTGCTTGTAAGTGATGCTAAAACTGGAATGTTTGCATAGCAAACAAAGTCTGCCTTCCCAGAGGCCTTTTAATGTTGTCAGTGTTTATTACTTTTGCTTTTGGTAAATAAATGCACAGGAGAAACCAGTAGAGGTTGACTTAAAACTAATAGGCACATTTCCCCCTCAGATTAGAACAGGAAAAGTACTGTTCTTCCTTGCAAGCCATCTGCCTCTTTGCCAAAGGAAAGAACAATAAAGGGAAAAAAAGCAAAACTACAAAGACACAGACCAAAAAATCTGTTCTGTGTTAGAGCGCATATTTTTGACAATCGTGTTACCTTAACACTGATTTGGCTGGTTGGTCATCAGACTGGTTAGACATTATGAATGAAAGTTTCAACACACACACACACACACACACACACACACACACACACACACACACACGGAGGGAGGGAGGGAGGGAGGGAGAGGGAGAGGGAGAGGGAAAGAGGAAGGAGGGAGGGAGGGAGGGAGGGAGAGAGAGAGAGAGAGGGGGGGGGAGGGAGAGATGGGTTGGAAGAATTATGTGTTGAGCACATTTATGGTTTGAAAATTATCGGAGAACTGTGTTAGTCTATGGTGCCCCAAAATAAAAAGTCTGGGAGCATAGTTTCTGACTGACCAATTTTATTAAAAGGTCTAACAGTTGTGACCTGTAGTTCATGGCTGCCTCTGATAAAATGAACTACAGCTCATAAAAGCGGAGGTCTTTTAATCAAATTTGTTAGTTGGGAAAAGGTGCACCATATTTTATGATTTGATAAAAAAATGCTTTGGACCTCATGTGGCACCACTCTGTTATTTATTAAAGCAGCCCAACCTGAATCAGGGAAACAAAGCAAAAAAACAAACAAACACCCCTGCTATTACTTTAAAAGTCACATTAACTTTCATGAGTTGAAGAGGCTGAACCTTTTTTCAGGTTTGCTCAGAAGTTTAATATAAGTTGGGATGCTTTAATGCAGACTTGGACATTTTACAGCCCCCAGGCCACATCTGGATGTCCCTGTCTGACCCACAAGGACTGCTTTTATTTTGAAGGCAACTGTTATTTTTTCCAATTTACATATGTGCATTGTAGAAGGAAAAGTCTTCATCATGGTTCAGTTCAAGCCGGGAATAAACAACATGGCGACTGCTTTAGAAAGAAGGTTGCAATTTATTGAAGAGGAGAGCCAGATAGAAAGATGGCTCTGGATGAAAAGAGTGAGCAGATGTAGTAGGGAGTGGGTTTTATACCCTCTTGGGCTTTTGTTTGGAGTTGTTTCCTGTTTCTGTTTGAGGCTTTGTATTTCCTGTGTCATGTACTTTGACCTGAGTCTGAGTGTGCCCCTTTGGCATCTGTGGGTTAAACCTATTATGTCCTGTTGTAGAGTTTGGGTGGGATATGTAGATTTTATGTGTCTTTGTCTTCCTAAGCTTCTAGCTGGAGGGCTACAACCTTCCTGAATGGATTATTAATCTGCATTTCTACAAAGCTGTTATTAAGTTATTAAGAAAAACTGGGCATGCTTTCTGCCTCTTTAAGATCTTTTGAGGAAATATAATATTCTGCCCTTTTAATATTTCCTTCTTGGGGGGGGGCAATTTCCCACAGCGTCCATGCATGCCTATGCACCTTAACAGCCCTATTGGTTTGGTCCTCCACAAAAGTCTCAGTTTCTCATCTGGCCCCTTGGAAAAATTAATTTCCCAGCTCTGCTTTAATGAATAGCAGAGAAATGCTTTATTGGGCTCAGTCCAAAGCACCGTTTCTGCACCAAATTAGAATAATGTTGAAGGTGTGCACACAATGTGTGGGGACTCAAACCATTTAAATATTGCACCCATCAATTACATCTTGGAAATTCACTTCCTCTCAGGTACCTTATTATTTACACAGTGCCCGTCAGGATGCAGCGGACCTTATAGAATTATGACAAGAATATATTTTCAATAAAATCTTGGGGGCGGAATTTACAACCTAATATGGGACAAAGTGAGATAACTGAGGGAAAGAAATAAGAAAATACAATATCCATATCTGAAAAGATGCATTTAATTTCACAGACTTGGGCTTAGTGGCAATTGCAACAGGATGTGTCATGAAAGAAAAAAAGATGCAGATGGTGTTTGAACATGTTCGGCAGTCTTGTAGGATTAAAGTTAATGAAGTCTGAGTTATCCAAGGCTTAATTTGAGCAAGGGCTCACTACAGCTGTTAATACTTTGTCTAATGCAAGGGCTGATCATTTAGAAAAGGGAGATGTGGCTGTGATCTTAAGACCACAGGTGGCCATCAGCCTATTTTCAGCAACAATTCAACCGAACTGTTCTTCTGAATGTTCTTTTCTTCTTCCCCCAGAAAGCAATTTTTCATGTGAATCATTTTTGATTGGGCAAAGAGCTTTTTCCCCCAACAGCTCCATTTTGGTGTGCCCATCTCAAGCACTGTCTTGACTTTACAAACTCCCTTGGGAGGACACACAATGTACATATACATGAAAAGGCTAGATTTCTGGTAGACACATGTTGTGTGTCCAATCACACTTGGTCAATAAAGATTATTCTATTCTATTCTATTCTATTCTATTCTATTCTATTCTATTCTATTCTATTCTATTCTAGTGTGATATTCCACTATACAGAAAAAAAGTCTACTTTCTGTTAGTGTGCTGGATAGAGATCACCATGTTTGCAGCAGACCTATTTGGCCATTTCTAGCTGAGTAGATCACTGTCGATGTTTGTCATATCCTAGTTTGTCCCCAGGATGTCCTAGATTATCTGCATGAGAGGTTTTGTGTTCAGGGAGAAGGAAAACATTTCCAAATTGAAACTGAAAATGGCTTTTGGCTGTCTTAGATGAGATGGAAGTGGTGTCCCTAGGACTTTTCCCTCCCAAACAGTAACATGGTTAGTTTGTATGGCAGAAAGAAGAATATGATCATGAACCCCAAATCTAACAGGTTTTACATACCTTGTGGCTGCTGTTATACAGGGTGGGTATAACAGGGGAGATACTACTTTAAGACTGGTTCAGCTATAGATTATTTAAGTCTGTCTCACTCATGGACTAAGAATGCTATGAAAGCAACAATATGGAAAGATTTGAACAAGAGACATTTATTCAGAGTATGCAGTGATAGCTATAGCCTTGCTACATAGACCACCCATTTCACTATCCAATGAAATAGGCAAAAGAATCAAGAGCAGGGCTCTTCAAACTTGGCCCTTTTATGACTTGTGGACTTCAACTCCCATAATTCCTCAGCCAGTCATAAAAGAGCCAAGTTTGAAGACCCCTGATCAAGAGGATATAAGCAATGTTGAATCAGAAAAAAAAATCTAATCCAGCATCTAACATAAAAACAGCTGAACAGTATACCTTGGGCATACTTATGTGTATGACATAAACACCAGAGTATTGGTTGCTCAAGTTTCCTAGGAAATGACAACACGTTAGATGCTCCACCTCTGTGTAGTAAATAATATCTTTGTATTATCATCATGATTGGTAGGTACAAGTAGTCCTTGACTTATAACTATTAATTTAGTGACTGTTTGAAGTTACAATGGCACTAAAAAAAAGTGGTTTATGACTGTTTTTCACACTTATGACCATTGAAGTATCCCCATGGTCATGTGGCCAAAATTTGGCCGTTTGGCAACTGGCTCCTATTTATGACAGTCGTGGTGTCCTGGAGTCACGTGATCCCCTTTTGTGACCTTCTGACAAGCAAAGTCAATGGGGCAAAACTTAGTTAATAACTATTTTGCTTAGCAATGAAAATTTTGGGCTCAGTTGTGTTCATAAGTCGAGGACTTACCTGTACTGAATTTGCTTGGATGGTTTTATTTGTTTCTGTTCATTATAGTTGTGAATCACAGTGATGTATCTAAAAGAAAATACTGGCTTGAAAAACTTATGGATATAAGTTATTTTGTTGGCATAGGAAATAATTTTTTTGACTTATTAACAATAGACTATTGAGGGTAGATTTAGCACAAAGTAGGACACCCATCGTTAAAACATAATTCTGCTTCTAGGTATTGATATATTGCTTAATACTAGGAATTATATTATTTAATGTTCCATTAGAATCATAGCCTTGTGCCTACTTATTGAATTCAGCAGGATTTCCTCTTTAGCAATAAACTCAACCAAATTCTTTCCTTTTTCATTGGACTGCAAATTGTGTAAAGCAAATTGTGTCCAATCACTTTCAATCTGATTCAGACTAGTTCAGTCTGAATTAAACATGGGGAAGACACAAACGCTCACTCTGCACAAGGGAATGCCAGAGCATGCCCTATGTTTCACCACCAGATAACAAGGAGAGCATAGATATGCTGGGAAAAAAGACAAGGATGAGTGTTCAGAGACTGAAGGCAAGGACCTTGAATATTACATCAAAGGTTAATATGAACAAAGCAAACAATTATTCTATGTTTCAGCAGAGATATTGAGTGAGACAGGGCTTTTTTTTGTCATAGAACGCCCAGAACGGAGTTCCAGCACCTTTTTTGGATGGAACCTTGTAGGGTAGGCAAGGCGGGTTGTAGGACATGTGTGAGTTCCGGCACCTTTTTTTTTTCCCAAAAAAAGCACTGGAGTGAGACATGACCAGCGTTTCTTTCCCCAAATGCATGTCCTTGCAGTTCCATACTGTATGATTCTATATTGTTTATTAATTTATAAAACATCTGACTTTAACTTTTGCCAAGTTATTAAACAAAAACTGGAGAATCCGTTAGCTAGCAATCTCAAAGAAGCTCTTAGAGGGCACAAATGCTGCTAAACATTTCAGCAGAATTTTGGGGAAGTCTAGATAAGCTCACAAAAATAATCAATTGTCCTCCAATTACATTTCCAAGAACTATGTATCTATGTACATATCTCCCCGTATATACAGTACACTTGACCAATTGTCTCCTTTTTTCACTTCTACAGTTAAAAAAGATCACGCAGATACACCTAGCCACTATTTAGGGACTCTGTTACTAAGGAAACAAACTTGTCAAGCATGAGCCATCTGGGAATAATGGTGATTTATTTAGAAAAAGAAAGGTTTGTCATTTTGAGCTCACAACTACAAAATTGCTTTTTGATTACCTTCAAGCTTATTGCATTGTCTCATCACAATAAACTATGGAAACAAGTGGAAAGGTTAATAATTGTGGGATCTATTCTTGTCAGTTTGCGCCACAGAAGGTTGCTCAGCATGCTCAGGTAAAGGACCCAGGTAAAGGGGAAAAAATGAAGAATCTAGGGTATTAGGTTCGTTGTTATTTTGTCTGCCAATAAAGGCCGACAATTATGTCTTTAGGGGTTGCGTTTGGCAACTTTGAATTTCCTACGTTCCTTCTCTATGTTTTTTTTCTACCTTATAATGCAATATAGTCTAGAAATCTAGACACAAAAGATCACATTTTTTTAAAAAAAGGATTTCTGTTTGTAAAACATATGTATTGGCTATGTTTGTATGCATAATGCTCAATCATGTTTCAGCCTTATACGAGCAGCACAAATTTTGATTTCACATTCTCCCCTTCTTCTTCTATAGCAGAGTTTTTCAACCTTAGCAACTTTAAGATTTGCGGACTTCATTTCCCAGAATTCTCCAACCAGCTGGCTGGGGAATTCTGGGAGTTGAAGTTCATACATCTTGCCAAGATTGAGAAACACTGCTGTGTAGGATGGCAAAGGGAGACCAGAAACGTCCCCTTCTGTTTCAGATTTATCTCAGTTCAGTTCTGGCACTATAATACTAAGGAGCAGATACTGTAATTTCAGCCTGGTCTTCCAAAAGTATATTTAGACTTCTGGTTCCCTAGCAGTTCGTGGATCAGGATGGGCATGTATAGAGAGAAAGAGTACAAAAAAGAAGATGTGAGAGAAAATATGATTTCATATACTTTTAGCTCTGGTGTTATCCATCACTTGATTCTGCCATGTCCATTACAAAGAATGCAGAGTGCTCCTTTCTGGTTGAATACTCCTACAGGAATGAGGTTAAAAATGATGTCAGGCTTGCTTGTTTGCTAGCCTATTTATTTGTGTTTTATGCATACTGTCAGCACTGGGGTAGGGAGGGGGATGAATTGGCAAGAAGGCAGATGGAGTGTTGTGATGTTCACACTGCCTCTTTTGTACCGTAAGTATGTCAAGGTTGCATGCACGGTCATAAGGTTGACCTTCCCTCTCTGCAGACACCGCCGACTGCTGGAGTCCCCAAAGATTCCTGGTGATTTACATTATAACAAAATCAGTAAAACTGGAACAACCCACCATTGAATAACTATCAACCCATTCCAAATTGCACGAAACAGCAGCAATTATTAGGTTAAAAGCTGTGCAGAAAAGTTCGGTCTTCTCTGCCTTCTGAAAACCTCAAGCATTGAGAGAGGCAACCTCAACACTTTTACCTTGAAAGTTGAGTCATGGCAACTGGACTACTTTTCTTGTTGGTTCTAAATGTTTGGCTGCTTATCCAAGTAACTTCTTCAGACTGAAGAAGCTATTGGATAAGCAGCAAAACATTTAGAACCAACAAGAAATGAGGTCCAGTTGCTGTGACTCAACTTTCAGACAACTCTATCTGGATGACTGAGAATCTTCATTCACTCAACACCTGTCATGTCTGAGACACTTACCCAGATTTCATTTCTGCTCCAGATTTATCTCTTTTATCTGAGTTTTGGTTGTCTTAGTAGTACCTCTTTCTCTGTTCTGTCCCAGCCTACATGAGTCCTTGTTGTGCTCACAAGGAGAAACCCCTCTTCCAAGAAACAGGCAGGAACCGCAAGAAAAAGCCAATCCCTTTTATTCTCACAGACCTGAGTCAATGTCCAAGGCAAATAAACACAGTCCACAGAAAGTCGATCCTCAGCACGAATGGTTGCCTTTGGCAACCAGCACCTCCCAAACCTCCCCTTTTATAATTCAGCCAAGGCGTGGCTTCCTAATGCCTTCTCCTTTGCCTTTGGAGCCGCCCCATTGCATTCCTCTGTCCCACTCGCTTCTCCTGCCTGCACAATCATGCATCCTGGATTTGTCCCAGCCATTCCCCATCACTGTCCAACTCAGACTCACAGCACAGCTGTGTCTCAGCCCATGCGCAAGTAGAGGGGCCAGGCTCCTCATCTGACCATAAGTCTTGGAGCTTCTCAGAGCCTTCCTCTGACTCTAATGTCACCCCAGGCCCCTCCTCCTCATCTGAGTTCTCAGACTCAGCTGCCGGATCCACTGACTGGCGAGGAATCACAACATTCTCCTCTTCTCAAGGTTATTCTCATTATACATTTTAAAATGAATTAGGATTAAAATTCTCAAAGCCAAAATACACATAAATAAAACCAATGCGGAAGGGGAGAGATTAGTGTCTGTCGTGGACCAGCTAAACATTATTGATTTCAGTCATTTAATCTCAAGACATTTGATTTAGCCTCAAAATTCAAGTGCTGAGTTTAGGGTTGGATTCAAGTGTTAAGTTTAGGGTTAAGGTTAGTTAGCTTTGAATCACTTGTGGGGAGGAAATGGCTGAAGGCACACCCTCCTTAAAACTTTGCAGTATTTATCTCCTAGTTATATAACTAATGCTTTAGTCTGGCATGATTCCCATCCACAGGTGAGCAACAATAAAGATACCACTCTGATTAGCTCATTGTGTGGTTACTGGTTCCTTGTGCCTGACCTTACCCAGCTTCACCAGTCTGCCATCTATAAGAATATCATTTCATCCCATTTTGCCTATCTGAATTCTCACATACGAGTTGCTGGAGAAAAAGAACTTCTGGGAAACCCCCCCAGAAACTACTGTCCAATCCTGGAAAATGGAACTTCTTTCCCAAATGCTGATTGGCTGTATTGGCAAGACCATGCTGTCTGCCTGGCCAATAGGGAAGCAGTACTGAAGAAAAGAACCCTTGCCAAGACATACCTGGCAAACACTGGCTAAATGGTTGGGACTCTGTCTACTCCTTAACTATTTTTGACCCAGTTAGAAGCTGTCAGAACCATCAGGAAGGAGGTTTGACAGCATCTGGCTGAAATAAGCGTGTTATGGAAACACTGTCGTTTCATGGTGGTGGCTGTGAAAAAGATTCAGCTACAACTGTTTCTATTTTTTCCAAAGCGAGGTTATTTAGAGAGAAAAGCTTCTGATTGCAGTTATGTTTAGCAATAACTAGAGTTGCTTTTTGCTGCTGTCAATCAGGGCAAGGGCTCTTTCACGCTCTCTAGTTGAGCTCTGCAAGGAAGGGCAAGAGAAAGAATCCTCGCCTTGTATCTGGCTTTAATCACTTCCCTGCAGGTATTGCTTGCTTGGTGTTTAAGCAGAAAATGAATAATACAAAGATAAGAGGATGCAGCATAAATTACTAATGGAAAATTAACAGCACATCCCCAGGACAACAGCAGTGGCAAAAACACAGACTACACCTGTCGTGCTGTATATCTCAGAGCACTTCAACGGAATTATTTATCAGCATAAGTAATTTCCATTAACTTTAACCGAAGAAACATTCAGAGAACACATTAATCACAGTATATTAAGTATTTCATTCAAATTAGCTCTAATTGCCAATCTTTTTTTTTAATGTATTGAATTCGGTGGCTTAATAGTTATTGTAATTAATATTATCACCCAATTGCATTGCAGCATGCAAGGTGGTATATTAAAGGCACATGGTTAGAACTAATGGGTTTATACATTACTGAAAGGAATGGGAGAGTCTGGCTTTGTGAGGGCCTGGGAGAAACTTACAGAACGCTTTGTGAGAGCCTGAGTCGTGATGGGGTATTTATCTGTTTATCCAAAGAATACACAATATGCTACACAATCACACCTTGCAAAAACCCACAGACATCATTTGAAATGATGAAATACAGCCTGGCCATTCAGTGCTTACCTTTTCCATTTGCTACACCACAGGAACGATAATCTTGCCAAAACTTCTAAAAGAAGTTAGCTACAGTGTACTTATTTTACTTCAACCAGAGGTCAAATAATGTACGTTGATAGATCATCATGGTCCATCAAATTGTTTCCTTTGTGGTACAGAACAGAGGGAGGATTACCTGGTGTCCTACTGTCCATCTCTATTCTCTGTATACGTACATTTGTGTATGCTTATTACTCTCTGCTAATTATGCTTGCATTGTTTCCAGTCTTTCAGGAAACTTCAGTATTTTTTGAGAGATTGAGAATGTAGATTGTTATTCTTAAGGTCTCTTTTCTTTGATATCTTGCCTTTTGCTCAGTTCTCTCTCCAATTTATTGTTTTGATGTTTGCTGATTTAAAATAAATAAACATTAACCTATATTTTTTTTGCCAGCTCGTATTGAGCAGGCATGTATGTGCACTTGCTCTGATCTGGCTACAGGGATTGACTGGAAATCTGCTAAGTGAAAAGTAAACTTGAAAATTTAGTCCAGTCATTTTCTAGCACTTTGGAACTATAAATCTGGAGTCCTATGGATAAGCATTACAGTACCCAGGTTGGGTCTGGTAAATAAATAAATAAAAGAACAGCCATTCCTGTTTCATGTATTTGACTGAATCCATGGCTCTTTAATTAGGCTCTGGCATCTCATGANTGAAATAACCAGGTCTTAAGGGCGCGGCGGAAGGAGGGGAGATCCGGGATCACCCGGATCTCTGGGGGCAGCTCGTTCCAGAGGGTGGGTGCTCCGACAGAGAAGGCTCTCCCCCTGGGGGTCGCCAGCTGACACTGTCTGGCTGACGGCACCCTGAGGAGGCCCTCTCTGTGGGAGCGTATCGGCCGGTGGGAGGCAACAGAAGTGGTTCCAGTCATCCCTAAGCAATTTTTTTTTGCATCCTCAGAAAAAGTAGTAATTTCTACCATTCTTGGGAGAATTTGGGAAAGGCTTTTAAGCCGTCATCACATCTTTTCCTCCAGATATTTTGGGTATTCTACTCAGAATTTTCAGCCACTAGATCTAAGGGCTGTAAAATCAGATGGCTGTTGCAAATTCAATAAAACTGCCCTCTGGAATAGCATCCCTCCCAGTGATACACATGGCATTCACTCTCATAGCATTCCAGCAGGTTGTTAAGACCTGAGTCTGTCCCGTGCCTTGGGTTAACATGTTAGTGGAATCCCTGGCATGTTTTTTTTAATGGATGTTTTTGTTTGTCCAAGCTGTTACAGCAGGGGTAGTCAACCTTGGCTCTTTTATGACTCGTGGACTTCAACTCCCAGAATTCCTGAGCCAGCTAAGCTGGCTCAGGAATTCTGGGAATTGAAGTCCACGAGTCATAAAAGAGCCAAGGTTGACTACCCCTGTATTACAGTTAAATTGTAAACTAGGCAGAATTTTGGGGAGTGGCTATAACATTCTATAACAACCAACGCAACCACAACCGCTTTAGGGTATCAAGTCAGGGAAGGCTATATTCACTTACAGTTTGATTTCACAAGCATAAGAGTAGGGCTGATAAATATTAGGACTGCAGCAGGAGTGGAGGAAAATTTAGTTATTTCCTTTCTGAGGACAATCCTAAAGAAAATCTCTTGGGCAGTGTTTCTCAACCTCAACAACTTTAAGATTTGCGGATTTCAATCCCCAGAATTCCCCTTGCCAATTCCAAAGTAAAATTAAAAGTTAAATTTTCACTGGGGAAATTTTGAAGGGAAATACTACATTGTACTTGCTAGGAAGTCATCTACAGCTTGCTTAGTTCTTCTGTTGGGTCGCCCTGAACAAATACTTTATATGGAACACTGAGAGCAGCCAAATTTATCTGTTGTTCAGAAACTAACAAATGCTCCAGAAATGTCGCAGAGATGACAAAACCGACTGAATGGTAGATGTTGGATAAAAAGGGTATATCTTTCTTAAAAGCAACTGATTATCATTCATTTATGCTAGGAAAATATAGAGCAGATGTATTTCCCTATGCAATGAATGTATAAATCCCACACGTTTGGCCAATGTCTTGCATTTATCATCTATCAATCCATTTCAATCTATGCACATACCATATATATTATTTT
>NW_015387325.1:33115-39444 GCF_001527695.2 Protobothrops mucrosquamatus
TCTTCTTCTTCTTCTTCTTCTTCTTCTTCTTCTTCTTCTTCTTCTTCTTCTTCTTCTTCTTCTTCTTCTTCTTCTTCTTCTTCTTCTTCTTCTTCTTCTTCTTCTTCTTCTTCTTCTTCTTCTTCTTCTTCTTCTTCTTCTTCTTCTTCTTCTTCTTCTTCTTCGAAGTTGTTGCCTCCCAATGTGCTATTTGCATGGCTGGGATACAGTTTATACTTTGGACAAATCCAACAGAACCATGTAATTTGGAGAATGGAGAAGATTGACTGTTACAGTGCACATTATGAAAGCTTTTGGAAATTCAAAGCGTTCTGGCAATTGTGTCACATAACTAGAAGTTACTGTTGGACAAGCTTCTTCATCATAATAACAGAAGCAGACGGTCCCTTTAATAATCTTTGGTCTATCAACAATAGCTTCTATTGTGGAATGTGTGCTTCTGCTCATACAGCATCTTTACACTGCCCAGAATTAATTCATATCATTTAAAAATGTTGCACACTAAAATGTTAATGGCAATGACTACCTATGATACAATTGGTGATTATACATTTTAAATTCATTCCGTTCCTTATTTTGTTAATGCAAGCCTGCGGGAAAATATGATCATTTCATTTTCTATAGATATTTAGTAACTGGTGTGCAGCTATCATCAGGTGGCTCATAAGAAGAAAACTGAACCCATCTCTCCTTTTCTGGGTCTCTAAAGCAAGGGAATATAAAGGGTGGGTGGATGGTTGGGTGAGAGAATTAAGGTAAATGGGTGTAGTCATTTGCTTCAACAGATGGTCTTTCGATCTATTTTCAGACAAGGCTGTGGTTGATAACACCCCTGTGTATTTAATCCAGAAGGTCAGGAATTTAAGATGGTATAGAAATGTCTCTTGTCTAATTGCAATTTAAAGACAGAAAGAAATCACAAGGTAATATAACTTTGTATCTATCTCATTTGACAGGTATTGCGTGTTTCCTATTAAGCATGTGCAGTATTGCTAATGCTGAAAGCTCAGCCTTTGAATCGAGAAAACATCTTGATTCATGGCATGATTTTAGGCCATTTATAGGCTTCATTGTACTCATAGGAAGCTGAACACTTGCTGAAAGTTAATCAGGTATTTAAGGGATTGCCTGGATATATATTCAGCTCTCCAATCAATTTACTTCAAGATTCATTTCAGTATGAATCAAGAAGGCATGCTGTATTTTCTTAGTAATACAAGCAGGACACATTTCTTCTGAGTGATGGTTGAGTTTTCAGATCTTCAGGATGGGCCTTTCACATGATAGCAATTCGAGGTTTGTTATGTATTGAATACATGCTTGATATGCAAAATAACCCCTATTCTATTCTGTTCTGTTCTGTTCCGTTCCGTTCCGTTCCGTTCCATTCCGTTCCGTTCCGTTCCATTCCATTCCATTCCATTCCATTCCATTCCATTCCATTCTATTCTATTCTATTCTATTCTATTAAACCAGATATTTTATTTGCTGAGGATCCTGGAGAAACACTGTCAGAGTTATGCAACAAGTGGAACAAAAGCCCAATCCAGTGATTACATTCACACATAATATGGTTTGCATGTTTTTGATTATTTTCATGCTTAAAAATTTATTGACTTAACACTCTGTGAACAAAGCCAATCACAAACAGGTTCATTTGTGATTAAGAATATCACAAATGATATTCAGTTTCAGATAATTGTAACATTATTTGAATGTGATTTCCTGTATTACTTGATGCACACTTAGGTATTTCTGGGGAATAATATGAAGTATCAGTTTCTAAGATAAAATATTTAAATTCTCATACTCCAACAAGAGATTATACTTACTGACCAGCATTCAATATTTTTTTCCTCTAGAAATATTTGCATATCATAGATTTCCATATATTCAGCAAAAACCTCCCAAATGGAATAATACTGAATCCTACATATTAGGAACCAATCTGTTCTATTACAGATCCCTTAGAGACTTATTCATTGAAAAGGTGTGGAGAAGAGATTCCAGGATATGGAGCGGACAATTAATCCTCAGAGTGTAATTGGATTAATTTAATTTAAATATTGGACCTGAACACTTTATTCTGGTGGCGGCAGTTCTTGAGCTTTTTCCTATTACAAGTTGTGTTCTCAGGAAAAAAATGTGAGGAATGTCACACTGATTTAAATTGATCTCTTCAGGATTTCTGTGCTCTTGAGGGGGACTAGTAAAGATGGTTGTGTAAAGACTTGTGATGATTTATTGAAAAATAAAAATGCAGCTCAGTGAAGTATGGTTCCTTAAATATCATATATAATATTTTGGAAACTGGATGGCGTCTTTTCAATATCTTTAAGGTGACATAGTTCTAAATCTGGCATAAAAAATGAAAGGTGATGTGATGTCTTAGAAATAAATCCAATTAAATGTATAGAGAGAAATCCCAAGCATTTTATTTATCTCAATATAAACAGAAGCCAAACAGAACTGCTTCTTTTCCTGCTGCATATTTTCTTAAAGCTGTCATCCCAAAATATCTTCTGTATTAAATACAATGCAGCTATTCATCTCTTAACAGCATTTTCTTTGCAAAGCCTCAGTAAGCAGAGATTGGAAATAAACTGAATGCAGCATTTCCCTGGATTATTTGCTTACAAATCAACATCCGAGCCTATCCCTTGAACAAAATTCAAAATGCCAGTCTGTAAAGTTTTAGGCATAAAGTCCTCAAAAGATAAGATTGATCCCTGCTTCTGTTAATGACTCTCCTCTAAACAAAGACTTGGGCAAGGAAAATATCTCACAATCCTTAATTCTGTGAATTGTGAAATGTTGTTGTATCTACATTTGACAGGTTGTAACAATGAATTGAAGGAGAGATGCAGAATGATTTAACTGTTTTCTGAGCATGTCTTATAGTATACAAGGATAGTCACCTTGTTTGAGTCTTACTAGGATTTTTTGATATGTCTTACAGTTGACACTTTTTGTTCTATCTGCTTCAAACTGTAGTGTAGTTTGGACAGATTCATGAACCTATTATCTTGGCATAGTTTGCAGGCAGAGTGGGGTACTTAAGCCAAATATGCATGGGTGTGTATCTGTGTGGGTGTGTATGAGTGCAAGCACGTATGTATACTGTATGTATGTGTCTCTGTGTGTACATATATATTATATGTACACAGACACAGACATGTGAAGTATTAGTACTGCTTTATAAAACCTTAGTCAGACCGCACCTGGAAGACTGCATCCAGTTTTGGTCACCAAATTACAAAAAAGATGTTGAGACTTTGGAAAAAGTGCAGAGAAGAGCAACAAAGATGATTAAAGGCCTGGAGACAAAAACATATGAAGAATGGTTGCAGGATTGTGTATGGCCAGTCTAGAGAAAAGAAGGACTAGGGGTGACATGATAACAGTATTCCAGCATTTGAGGGGCTGCCACAAAGAGGAGGGGTCAATTCATTTTCCAAAGCACCAGAAGGCAAGGCAAGAAACAATGGAGGGAAACTAATCAAGGAGAGAAGCAACCTGAATTACCGAGAAACTTCTCAACAGTGAGAACAATTAACCAGTGGAACAGCTTGCCTTCAGAAGTTGTGGGTGCTTCATCACTGGAAGTTTTTAAAAAGAGACTGAACAACCACTTGTCTAAAATGGTATACAATCTCTGCTTGAGCAGGGGGTTGAACTAAAAGATCTCCAAGGTCCCTTCCAGCTCTATTCTGAATCTATTTCAATATATGAATGCCCAAAGCCTATGATGAAAGAACAACAATGCAGGTAGGTACAGTTCTACAAGCTTTGGGAATTCAGAACTCTTCCAAGGCCAGAGTAGTAAGAGGCATCCGGTTGTCTCCTCAGCCTACTGGACTAGGACCGGGGAGATGCAGGTCCAAGTTCAAACTTGGCCATGGAAATTAAATGGGTGAGTTTGGTCTAGTCACTCTCTCAGTTCACCTACACCTAGGGCTGTTATTGTAGGGATAGGTACACTGACTGGAGAAGAGGCAGGATATAGAGCTCACAAACAAACAAACAAACAAACAAACAAACAAACAAACAAAAACCTAAATAAGCAAAGAAGATGAATGCCAGTGAGACAGCAGACTGATCTAGTGTTTGGAGCTTGGATGAGTTTGCCCTACCAGGTGTACATGAGAATCATCATCTGTTCCTGTGGAGGCTCAGATGGCCTGAGGCTTTAGTGAATGGCAGGCAGACAATCTGCAGCTACGTGTGGGTGGTGTCATTTGCAGGAATGGCTTTTTATATGCTTTTGGCAGGAAGGTATCCTGATCAATTTTCTAGATGCTCTGTAGGCAAAATAAGGCATGGAAGTCCATCTCCTGAGAGGTCCATTCCTTTAGAAAAGATTGTGGCTGCCATCCAAGAGGGCAGGTATAGAGATGATGAGTCAGTGTGGGGAGCTTGTGGTGACAATGGGAAGCAGCTGTATTGATCCAACAACCAATATGGTAAGGCAGGGGTCCCTAACCCCCGGTCTGTGGATCACTACCGGGCCACAGCATGCCAGCAACTGGTCCACACAAACAAGCAAAGCACCATCCATGGGATGGAGACAGCACACAAAACCACGTACCTTCTGGTTCACGGAAAAAACTCTCTCTATCGAACCAGTCCCTGGTGCCCAAAAGGGTTGGGGACCTCTGTGGTAAGGGGTCTGTTTTAAATCTGATAACTCTCTAGGTTCCTTTTCCTTTCCTTTTTTCCTATGAAGGAACATTCGTACTAGGTTCAGATAGAATAGAAAGTCATATTACCCAATATTCAGCATATCTCAAAACTACCATTGTGAAGAGAAGGGAAAATGGATCAAGGTATATGGAAAAAAATATACTGAATTTAATTATAGGTGCTTTCCAAAGTACACAAGAGCAGAGAAGCGTCTCAAAAAAATACGCTGCAGTAGATTTGTGAAAGGACATGCTGATTGTTCTTGCTTGGAGAAACTGTTATTTTTTTTCTCCTGGCGTGATGATGCTCTGTTGCGCAGAAAACTTATTTTTTTCATGTATTTTGGATCTGATGGATAACATATGAAATCAGCTTTGAGAGATACTGATTTGTCTCAAGACCACCTAGTAACTGAATAATGTCTTTGAATTTTCAATGATCATATCTAATACTCTGCTGTTTGACTACCAGCACATCTAATACGCTGTGCTGGCACGCATAGTGGTTTCTATTAGAAGCTGTGGGTATATATATATATATTAATAGCCAGGTATATGTTGGGGAAGAATGTTCCATCTGTATGCTTTCTAAAGAGTTGTCAATCAGCCAACCTGCCCCATTTTATCTCCCAGCTGGAATTACTATTGGAAACCAAAAGAACTCTTGAGTTGAAAGCATTGTTTGAAGGTCAGAACTTCTAATGGAACATTGCAATGTCAGCATTGACAATGAGTTCAGACTGTGATGTCGGTTTGGAAACTATGACATTATAGGCCAGAGGTGAGAGCCCTAAATTGCTGAGCCGAGTTGACAATTAATTAAACCCTCATTAACAGCAAAATGGCTCCCCCTCCCCCTGTTTAGGGATGCAATTTTCTGCAAGAGGACACACTCTGCATATTTTATAGCTTGTGTACTTTAGACCTTTTCCTGGTCTTCTGGAATAGCTGTGCATGGCATATGTTCCCTGCAGATGGGAAATGAGAAAAAAAACACATAACAAAATACATATTCATTATTTTCAGTTTACGAAGGACACATTTTCTAATAAAAGGTGTTATTTATGGATCATTATTAGGAGCTGCTAAAATTATTAGAAGGATTTTGGCAGCCGTGGATGATTACAGGCTTCAAAAGACCATCAGATTCGTTTAACATAAGGCATAATGTTTTCTGTTAATGGCCTTATAGCCATTTTCAGTACAAAGTTTTCAGGTTTGTATCTTTTGCAGGGCCCATTCATAATCAATATAAAAGGCATGTGAGTTGGGTTCAGAAAGCTGATAATTAAAACTACCGCAATGTGACGTCAGTATAGTGATCTTTCTAGATTATCACTGTCATAAATATATCATAATAAATACTGATAGGTACGGTATATTGTTGGGCACAGTCAGAATGAAACAATTGTTCAGATGGCTGGGGTAGGCACAGCAGTCAACTTTTGGCCATTCCTCCTGAATTCTGTAGCCATTCTGCTCTCTAGGTCAGAGCTATAAATGCCATATGGCCTGAGTTATACACCCCAAGGTTAATTTTCTGATAGACGTTGTATTCTGTCATAGAATTAGAAGTAACATTTACTTTCTAATCTAGTTCACAACTACTAATAGAAAGTGGGATGAGGGCATGGAATTCTTTACCAT
>NW_015387325.1:40321-53573 GCF_001527695.2 Protobothrops mucrosquamatus
AACTTTCACCCTGTGAAATCAGCAACAGAGCTGCTGGTTACTGACAGAATCATATCTGAGTCACAGACCTGAGGTAAGCTTTTTACACAAGTGAACTCTCATTCTAGTTCTTATATGAACATTAAGATGAGTGCTACACGCAGGGAAGGGGGTGTATTTCAAAGCTTTCATGTTTGTGAATATATTTAGAGTCAGTGATTTGGATTTTGTTTTAAGTAGAATATTGCCCATGAGATTTTTCTTTTATTGGAAAGGAGAGGGAAGTTCCACTGAGCCTCCCGCCCCATTTCTCCTATATACCTCTGCTCTGAATGCTAATGAAATTCTTTAGAACAAAGCATGGGAAAAGAGAGAGAATTAGACAAATTCTTCCAGCAAAACACAAATTACTATTGATTGTAAGAATCTCCACTGCATGAAAATACTTTTGCTTTCCATTTTTGGAAGAGAAAGCTGGATCCATAAATATAGAAGGAACAAACTAAAAAATGTTGAGTTAAAAAAAAATGATTAAAAGCTCTTTAAAAATGATATGAAAAAAAATCTATTGAAGCTCAATCCTATAATCCTTTCAGTGTGTGTGTGTGTGTGTGTGTGTGTGTGTGTTGGAATATATATATTCCAAATTAAAAAGAAATCTTCAGGGTGACCTAGAAAAGTGTGAAATTTAGCTTGCAGCGGTTTGTTAATAATAGTTTTAATATTAAGGCATATGTGTTTCAGTTCAGTTGTGGAAACTGCACTGCTTTGATGATGACATCAAACTAGCCCTCAGGACAAGTTTCCTGTATAATGATGAGATCCTGCATAACTAAAAAGGAAAAGATAATGAAAATCTCTGGCACAAATGGGGAAATAAGAAGTAAGATTCCCATCTCAGCGCTCAGTGGAACAGCTAGTAGAAGCTCCGACAGCCTTTAATTCCAGAACAAGAATTAAAAAATTTTGGTTTCTAATGCAATCGCTGGATCAGTCAGTTGTAACAGCAATGATTTTACCCTTGCAACATTAAACTGTTCAGGGCCAAGGTGCTATATGAAACACAACTTTGTTGCCACAAAACAACTGTGACTTCAGAAAGAATAAATCGAAATTTTTAGAAACTATGCTTTGTGTTACTTGAATTGTGCCATATACTGGTCTTCAGCTGGATTAAAGAAAATATGTTCTTCTTTGAAGACTCATATAAGAATTTATGAAATAAATTTTCTGGGGCGAGTCTCTGGCTCAATCTATCCACATAACACATTTATTTTGTATTGGAAAAAAAAAGAAATGCGGCCTTTGACATATCTTACTGTGACCCCTCAGCCCAAGTTCAGTTAATGCTCAGACTATGGAAAACTATGTGAGAGATCAAACAGAGGTCCTTGCCTAGAACCTGCAGAATGACAGATCCAGACTTTCAGATCATCACCATGGAAGTCTATAGTTGACTTTTATGCTATTCCCAGTTATTCTTCCAACATCCTTTCTGTTGTCCATATCCAGTAGCAAAGTTTAATGCCTTATGCCTGACAGCTGATAGATGGGAAGTCCAATATGCATTTGGAGTGCCTGTTTATTTATGGACAAAGCACCTAAAAAGGGATGGAATTTTAATTGCATAATCATGGCTGGCAATTTTATATGTTTTTAAATTCCTTTTCCCCTGTGGATGCCCCCACACAAAATTTCCACTCAGTTGCTATTGAAAAGTGCCAGGTTTGAAGCATGCCTATGTTTGGATAGTTTGATTGTTTATATCCAGCCTAGAAAGATGATAACTTTTAATGTCTACAATCTCTCTGTCTCTCAAATGTGTTAATTCCTTATTTTGCTTCTGGTTTTTCTTTTTCTTTAGCCATATATTTAATCAATATTTTTTAAAAAAATAATTCTACTTGGCCAATTGCTCTTTAGATACGTAAGAAAATATAAAGATGACTATTTTTAAAGGAAAGCAAATGTGCTGAAGAGGAAAAATAAGAGCCTGTCTGGAGTTAGGAAACATGAAGGGTTTGTTGGAAACCCAGTTATGATTTATATGTAATACTGACATCTGAACATGGTGTCTATGATTGAATTATTTAATGGGAAATAGCCTCAGGACAAAAGATGTAATACATAAAGAAAGAAACCAAGTAGGAATTACATTGGTAGAAACAGAATTTTAGTCTGTTTATATTTTTTATAGAACATAAGGGAGACGGCATATCATTCAAATATTATTTGTATTATTTTTTCATATGTTAACTTCCCAATTTATTTTAAAGGTGATGCCCTATTAAAAAGTTGCTTAACTATTTTTAAAAAGTTTAGACCATTTTTTAAATATATGAATGCTTGCAAGAAGCTAAACAATTGCAATAAATAAATGCAGCAAGGTGGGTTACAAAATGCAGTAGCAGACTATCTATAAAGAGGGAACTGCTCATCTTGACAACATTGGTGTTCTTTATAAATGTTATTCTTCTGAATGTGAATAATGGCCTACAAGATTGGCCCAGAGCAATCTAGATCAAGATTATGACTATAAATGAAATATTAGCTAATAAGAAGGCTTAAAGATTGATTGAGCCTTAGTGTCAGAAATTAAATCGATTCCCCCAAATTTCAGAATCATAACCACTAACATTTCAACTTGCATCACTTAAACATTTGGCAAAAGGAGGATATGTTCTTTTTGTCATTATGTCCCTTGTCTAGCAGGCATAGCCTTAAATCAAATATTGTTTGGCCTTTTGTGTTTCTGACTGATTAGCTTTTATCCCAGATGTGCAGCACTTCCTTAATAAGTGCTAACTGCAAGTTAACAAGCTGTGACTGAAATAGACAAGACTTTAATCATTTATATCAGGGATCCCCAACTTCTGGTCTGTGGCCCTGTACTGGCCCATGGTCCATTGAGAACTGGGCTGCGCACGTGGAGGGTGAGCGGGAGCACATGCCAAGCTCCATTTGTGCAAGTGCTCTCTATCTCCTGCTGCCTCTGCCACTGCTACTGGTCTGCAGAGTCAGACTGTTGATTTACATGTAGAAGCTTTTGCCTCCTAATGGGCTGGGAACTTCAAGCTGAAGCATGTTAGGCAAACAGCTGGTGCTAGCACGGTCCTTTTGTGGGCCCGCTTACTCTCTTATAATCCTTTCCTCTTCAATAAATTATAAAAACCAACATCAATTCTCTTCTTGCTAATTATCCCAGCCCTGGAGTAAGCATTCTAA
The DNA here is from genome assembly GCF_001527695.2 of Protobothrops mucrosquamatus. Taxonomy (NCBI): domain Eukaryota; kingdom Metazoa; phylum Chordata; class Lepidosauria; order Squamata; family Viperidae; genus Protobothrops; species Protobothrops mucrosquamatus. Next base: position 43,526 of record NW_015387325.1, read on the forward strand.
AGAATGGGGGTCCATAAAAATTTCCTCTTTTGCTTAGCTTTCTTATGAATCCAGATCCAGAAATCTTCCCCACCATTTGAGCTTACCAGCTTTGGGGGGGTTATATCCTTCTGACACAGTAAAGCAAACAAAAACTGAAATAAAATTGTAGGCAGATGCAGTCATGTAATTTTCATTTAGTGACTGCTTTGCTTAATGATTGAGATGCTGCTTCTAATTGCAGTCCTACACAAGGCCTACTTATATCTACGTATTCAGATATAGCACTGGTGAATTTGGTGAAGCTTCTTCCCAAATATTAAGTACATAGTAATACTGTTTAAGCATTCTTAGACAGTATTAAAGACACAAAACAGAATTAGTACCAACTGCAAAAATCTTTTGAATAGGATTAAAAAAATAATCTTCACATATAAAGCAAATATCCAAGTAAATTGTTGTGTTATGTATATCATAGTTTGACCAAAAATAGTTCAACTACATTGTAAATTCTTTTGTTCTTCTTGTAGCTATTACTCTTGTAGCTATTACTCTTCTTGTAGCTATTACTCAAACAAATATGAAACTCTTGTCCTGGATGCAGACAGAAAGCTTGGCTTTCTTCTCCTCTTAGTTGGTTACCAAAAAAAAGTGCTTTCAGGAGCTGAAGAAAGGCAAATACTCCATCAGATTAAATGAACACTCTAGAAAAAGACTCCTAGAGGAGAAAGAATAAAAAAAAAGGAAGACAATATGGCAGGAGCAAAATGAAGGTATTTGGAGTGAGTTCATTAATGTTATCTTTCTAAGACCCTGTGTATGTGTGTTTGTGTTTTTCCTGCCACCAAGTTTTACTGAAGGGCTATACTTTGAAAAGTGTGGTCGCACTAGGAAATTTGTGAAATCAGTGTATGTGCATAAGACACATTTCATATTTATTGTAAATATACTACTATAAATCAAATATCCATCAATGCATTTGGCATATGGTATAAAAGTTCTTTTAAAAGGTACGTGCAGCTCAGCTGTAAAACTATTAGGAGAGGTATACCTGAGCATTCTACAACTATCCACCGTCTAACAACGAAAGCTGCTGTGGCAGATCAGAGATCTCAAAGCAGAAATATCACTGTGAGCAGTAGAAAATCTAGGGAAATGATGGAAAATAAAAAGCATCTGCTAAAGTGCTTTAAAATTCAAACACGTCCCTTGAATTACACTAAATTAGGACCTTGAGGATCTGCCATTGTTAAAGGTGATATTAAGCAGTGGGCAATTTTACCTATAATTAAGTTTTTTTTTTTAATGGAAGAAAAACCTTTTCTCACCTCCCATATAACATAAAATGTAACACTGTCAAATTCTGTTGTATATTAAATGGGTGGTAATTCAATGTAGTTCTGCTAGAACATCATTTTTCACAGATGTAGGTTTTTATAACCAATGTTATAATATGCCAAAGTCAGAAATTATAATTATGTAAACTTTAATAATCTTTTATCTTTTACTCTTCTCCTTACAAAATGGAGCTTTTTATTAAATGGAGTCTTTTAAAGTTCTCTTTGTGTTTGTTCGTCTTTCAACCTGTTTTATTTTCCCTGTCCATATGCAGTTTATATTTTTAGGAACTTCAACACTGATTTGAGATATATTTATACTGTTTATCAAACTAATCTAAAATGTTCTCCCCAAATTGCATACAATCAAAATACATATAAACAAATAGTATAATGTCACAACATCCGTAATGAATTTTCTCTAAAGCTCTAGAAGCTGAAATAGCAGAAGACTATAATGTGGATAATATCCAAACAATTCATAAAATAACAACAGCAACAATTGACAACAAGTCCCAAACAAACAGAAACATGGTTTTTAATAAATACTTTTCAACAGTAGACATTCCAGTTTGGCCTCATAATGACTCCGTGGTGGACCCCATGGTGGCAATCATCGGCATCTCCTCTGGGTTATATTTCAATAGAAGACTTGGGAGCAGCAAATGCACTGATGGACTCAGCAAACTTTGGAAACACCTCTCCTTGTCAAGAAAACAGAATTAGGAATGTTTTTATTGTTTAAGCAGGTTAACATTATAGAAACTTGGAAGTAATAAGTAAACCTATTTAAATTTCCTTTTTTAGAAATTATTTTATGAAAGTTTAATTTATTCCTTTGGACTACAGCAAGATTAAACAGCCTTTGCCTTATCAAAAAGGAATCTGCAGCAGCGTTTCCAGAAAGAACAATAGAAAGAACCAAGAGCATCCTGGCTCAGAGACAGGCCAATCAGGAACCAATCTGTCTTGGAATTCTCTAAAATAGACCAATTGGAAGTCCACCTACACAGGAACCAATCAGCAGCCTGGCTCAAGGACAAGTCATTTAGGAGCCAGTTCTCTTGGTATTTCTTCAGAGATGAAGAATCCGCCTGCAGTTTCTACCTTATCTTTGTGTGTTATCTGTATATGCCTCCCATCTGTCCCTAACCTGGACATTCGTGGAATTCATTTTTTGGTTTTGGTTTTGTGGTTCCATAAAAAGCTTTATCCCATTTGCTTCTCTTTCAGTTTCTCATGATTGATTATGTGCCATCAAGTCGACTCTTAGCAACCACATAGATTTTTTTTCCCCTATGACAATCTGTCCCTAACCTGGTCCTTCAAATGCTGCTCCCATTGTCATTGTAGCTGAGTCCATCCCCTCACTGAAATGTCCTCCTCTTCCTTTTCTTTTACTTTTTCAGCATTAGGCTTTTATCCAAAGAGCTGAATCCTTGCATAATATGTCCAAAGTAAGATCATTTGAGCCTGGTCATTTGTGCCTGGAGTTAGAAATCTGGGTGGATTTTCTAACAATCCATTGGTTTGTTATCTTGGCTGTCCATGGTATTTATTCTCAGGCGTCTTCTCGAACACAATATCCTTTCCATCCTGCTTCCTCAAAGTCCAACTTTTCTTTCCACAGAGGGTCATGGGGAAATAGAACAGCTTGCAATATTCTGAATCTTTTCCAAAACTTGTATGGCTGCTTTACCTTTTTGTTTCTTGACCTCTTGCTTCTTTACTGTTGATGTTTAATCCTATTGCTTTGATATCTTCAATAGAATAGTTGATACTTATAGTTGTGGGATATTTATAGTGCTCTTTGAGCTTGGTGGTTTACTTGCAGATATTTCATTACCAAACTGGGTAATATCATCAGTGCTAGTTAGTAACAACACTGTTGGTGTTCCAAAGTTTGATAATGAAATATTTGCAAGAAAACCCATCAAGCTCAGAGAGCATCAAGGATCCAGCGTATTTTCAGTGTTATTTCTGTTTTAGTATCTCTTGTCATTAGTTTGGTTTTCCTTATATTTAATCTTATTCCCCTTTTTAAAATTGTGTTCCTTGACTTTTATTACTAGGGCTTGAATATCCTTTGCATTTTTGGACATCAGACTAATGTCCTCGGCCTAGTGCAGACTATTGATGTTTTCTTCCTCATTTTAAACCATGCTGCTCTTCTTCCAATCTAGCTTCCCTTAATATTTATTCAGCATGTAACTCTGTCCTTTTAGCTAATTGTAGCTCACAGTTAGAGTTTTTGGCAGGATATTATCTGGCCTATTTTAAAATCAAGACCAGGAAGAGATATTTCTGAGTATGTTAAAATTTTACTCACCAGTTGAAAATCCTAAAATTACAGAGGCAACAGCCAGATTTTTAACTATCACTGTAAAAAATCAAGGTCTTTAGTATTACAGCAATAAGTCAGCGTTTCAAATGTTTATGCAATATTTATCAGTTTTACCAAATGCCAAATTTTGGATTATATTTGTAATTTGCTATTTGGATGTTTTGTGCCTACATAAAACTTGCTCATTTATTAATACCACAGTTATTCTGGTTGTCTACCAGTAAGGCTCAGGATTTCAAAACAATTCCTGATGTTCTCCCTAAAAATGGTAGACATATGTTCAAGATCATATTGTGAAAATTAGTTGGCTTCTCTTCTTCCTTAGCTTAAGTTGAAACCTGCCAATGAGCAGTTTGTGATTTACTCCACAGTCAGAAGCTGGCTATTTTTTTGATGCTATGAATTGTTGTCCTCCATCTTTTTTTTAACAAATAATACATCCGTTGGATTTCTATCTATTCCATCTGGTGATGTCCACATATACAAACATAATTTCAATCAGAATAGAGCTGAAAGGGACCTTGGACGTCTTCTAGCAGGAGATCCTATACCATTTCAGACAAGTGGCTGTCTAGTCTTTCTTATAAATCTCCAGTGATGAAGCACCCACAACATCTGAAGGCAAGCGGTTCCACTGATTAATTGTTCTCACTGTCAGGAAATTTGTCCTTAATTCCAGGTTTCTTCTCTCCTTGATTAGTTTCCATCCATTGTTCCATGTCTTGCCTTCTGGTGCTTTGGAAAATAAGTTGACCCCCCCTTCTTTGTGGCAGTTCCTCAAATACTGGAATGCTTTTGTGGTTGTTGCTGTTTGAAGATAGTATTGGCTATATAGAAATAATTGCAGAAATGGGTCTCCTGCTTCATTTCAATTTCCTAAACCATATAATCCAACTACATTTTCCTCCTGAAAATCTAGTCTCCTGCCTTCTCCTGTCTCAGACCAACTGCTTCACTACAGGATGCTGAAGCCTCCCAGTTCCTCAAAGGTAGAGCCACCCCTTACAAATTTCTGCTGATCCTCTTTGAAGGGTCTCATTTGGCAATGAAAGAGAAGGAGAGACTGTGTTGAAGTCTTCAGCCATCTCCATCTTTGAAATGAATCCATTGCTTTGGTTTCCTATGAAGCAGCTTGTCTCTTGACAAGGCAAAATGTTGCAAAAGTTGGCCTTCAGTTACTGTACTGCTGTAATAAAAAAAAAACGTTTCATACAAAAAAGCCGTAGAGTTTTTGAAGTCCCAGGTCTAAATTTATCTGTTTTTGACAGGTTCTTAATTATGGAATGATTGATTGGGAATGTGCACCTGTCTGCGAATAAATGCCTTCCTGTCAGTCCCAGGGTTGAAACCTGGGCGAGTACAGCAGAATGAGTTTGCAGTGTTCAGAGTTCGGCTGTGAGCTTGCCATTATTTAATTTTGGGTTAAAAAAAGTAGTTCTTTCACAGGAATCAGAGTTAGCATGTGTCAAACATATCCTCATTTTTTCCCCAAAGCTTTTGGCAACAATTAGTATATATTTTTTTCTTTCTTGGATGCCTTATTAAAAATCCCAACAATGAATTATTTCTCTTTTCCACAGCAATTCTCCTTACCTGGATAATTAATTAATAATATGCATCCTATTCTTACATAATTTACTGCTATGTATAGTGCTTCTTGGAGTCATCATTTTTAGCACAAGTGAAAAGAAGGTTTCCTAAATGTGCCAAGATTTTTCCTAGCTCTGGGTGTTCTAGTAGATATTAAGTCAAATATGAATCAAAGTATAATGCAGCTACCAGAAAGGGAGATGCTGTTTTAGGATGTATTATAGTAACAGGACCATAGAGTCCAGAACATTTGAGATAATTGACCCATTCTATTCTGGCATAATTATTCTAGTTGTCAATCAAGCTGATGTGAGATAATTGACCTGCTCTGCCTTGTTAGATCCCACTTGGAATTCAGAGTCCCAGGTATTGCAATCTAAAATAGAAATTCAGAGAAGGACTATTTATGAAAACTTATATAGGGAATTATGAAAAAAACTGAGTATCTTCAGCCAGCAGAAGAAAAAACTGAAGGCAATATGATAGATATCTAAAACGTTGTCTTGTAAAAGAAAATCTTGTTGTCTTTGGCCTAAAGCAGAGGTCCCCAACCTTTTGGGCACCAGGGACCGGTTCCGTGGAGAGAGGTTTTTCCATGGACCGAAGTGTGCATGGTTTTGTGTGCTGCCTGCATCCCATGGATGGGGCTTTGCTTGTTTGTGCAGACCGGTTGCTGGCATGCTGTGGACCAGTACTGGTCCACAGACTGGGGGTTGGGGACCCCTGGCCTAAAGGGCAGGACCAGACCCACAACTTGTAAGTTGAAACATAGAGAAATAGATTCAAGTTAAATATTATGAGGAATTTACTGATGTTAAGGGCAATAGGTTGCCTCAAGGAATGCCATGCCTCCCTCCAACTGGGGTCATCAAAGAGAGGTTGGATAGCCATATCTCCAAGATGCTTTAGCATCAAGACGATAATTTGACCAGATGACTCAGATCTCACCAAATCCGTGGTTCTATGCTTAAGCTGATCTTTGTAGAGATAAATTACAAAGCATTGGCAACGTAACCTATAATGGCCTGTAGCTTTTTTACTCTTCATGTTAGCTGCATAATTCAACAATGAAATAAGTCTCTGAGGTAAGTCTTATGAGGTCTTATCATAGAGGGGCTTAAGGTTGAGTTTAAGGAATTAACCTGTTCTGGTTTTTGAAGGCAGTTTAAAGTGACAAGTTCTGTTTGCTTGGGCCCATTTAATAATCTATCTGCAAGTCTTCAGTTATGACCTTTATATCACAACCTAACAATTTAAATTAGATATATTAGAGTATTTCTCTCTCTCTATCAAAGTAAGGTAGCAACAGGTATGCGACCTTAAGCTCATAGGGCTTTAGGCATTGAAAATGGCATGAATTTTTAATAAGAAGGTTACATTTATTAGTATCACCAGACTGAAGTCTCTAGGTGGAGTACAAATCCATCTGGAAAAGTATTGTCACGACTTTGTTACTTTACCAATTGACCCAATTAATCTACTGTTTATTAATTTATAAAAGTACTTAATGCATGTAAAATATTAACTACACGTTTTGCCAAACATCGTTATTCTGACAATTATCCTTATGGATATAACAGACTTAAGGCTTTTTAAACGTGTCTTTGGTTCTTATTCCAGATATTATAATATTTTAAGCATCTGATTTTATGAATAGAAAATTACCTCTAAGAACTGCAGGAATGGGATTCTCCCATAAGTTTGTTATTAACTTTAAGCCTGATTGAGGTTCTGGTTATGGCAATGAACTCCTTACTCTTTTCTCTGTCACTTTAATAAATGCACACTAGGTTTACCTCGCTTGAATGGCAAGACAAGCACTGTGTGAATAGATGGCGAGACCTTTACGAAAAGACCAATATTTGCATATCTATTATAAATGTACTCTGGTTTTATACTTGTTTCATTAAAAAAACAGTTTTGATAATATGTAAGGTCAGTACTGTCAATATTCCAGAAAACTCATTTATTTATTTTTAAATCAAAGTTAAACACAGAAAAATTAATTCCCCACAGTAGTATAAATTCAGAAGTTCCTTACTGAAATGAACAGTGCTATGCTTATATGCATCAGAGTGGAATATACTGTAGGTCTGTTTATAGATTCAGCAAAAATGATAAGAAGGGGAAATCACAAAGCAATTACACAGAGTAATTTGCATAACAAAATCTGTTATTTAAAATGAGAGTAAAATTTTGCTTAGCTTCTGGTCATACCATGTAAATCTTGCTTTTCCCGTGATATTTTCAACTTCATAGTTCAGCCTATAGTTCTGCACTTCTCATCCAATTACCAACTAGATCTGATCCTGTTTACATTAGACAAGGTCAACAAGGTACTGAGATTTACTGTATTATTTAAAATACTCCCATGCTAAAGCAACATTTTGTTCCTGATACTGAATTTAAAATATGCATGATATGAAATCTGAAACTGGGATGGATAAATACAAGTGGAGGGACACACGCACACACTCACACACAAACACACACAGAGAGAGACTCTAATGAAATAGACAGGAACTGGGTTGACATAGTCATGGTTTTCTTTTCTTTGGCTTAAACATGTGGTATCCATGCACTTTGTCCAAATCATGGTTTAGTAAACCATATATTCTGCATTATATGAACTATAGTATCAGGGAGATCAGAGGCAGCATGCTTCTAAATAGATTATTGGAAATCTCAGCTGGAGCGTGCTACATTACATTATTATGTTAGTGATAGAGAGGCAGTGAACCATGTAGTTTAATGTGCTGTGCATGGATACTTTTAACCATTTAACTATATTGAAATCACCAATGAAAAGGTGATTGTGGGATGATTGCTTATGTTAATTTTTATCCAAGAGGTTAAATCTACTTATTTTTCTTAAGCTGAAATCCTATGAATGCTCACTGCTGACCATATTGAAATCATCCATGAATCTCAATTATCTACAATTGCTCAGGAGATTTAGCTGTTCAGGGTTCAGGAGATTCAGGACGTCACATCCGACAGGTGTTTATGCCATCCAAATGTCCTGCAGTTATGTGATCGTCATTTCTGACTAGCAGAGTCAATGGAAAAGCCGATGGTAAAATTGCAAGTCACAGTCATGTGATGCTTTGCTTAATGACCGTAGGTGACTCATTTAATGCTTGCAGCGGAAGTGATCATGATGGTCACATGATATCTTGTCAGAGTTGCCAATCACAATTTTATTAGTCAAGCAAGGACCTATCTGTGATTCGTAGTATGTGGTCTGTTGAAAGCAGGGGTCTTCAAACTTGGCCCTTTTATGACTTGTGGACTTCAACTCCCAGAATTCCTCAGCCAGGCATGCTTGAAGACCTTTGGTTGAAAGGAATAGATGTCTTCCTGGAGTAGGCTTTTATACTGGCAAACATCATTATGGGGTTCAGAAGAAAACCGTGGATACCCTAAGAACAATAATGGGAAACGGCTTATTTAAAGAAAAAGGCCTAGAAAACAGACAATATGTGCCCTTGAATTTGACACTGGAAAAAGGCAGAGTAGAGCTATACTTATTAAAATTGCAGGACAGTTTAACACAGCAGAACTGAGAGCAGACACAAAGAGGACTGCAGTCCCTCAAATTTATTGGATGAATCTCATCTGCAACCTACCTTAACAGACCCCTGCAGTTCTTCTGGTTTAGAAATGATAAGGTTCAGAACAAATATACTTTTCTTCCAGACAGTAAAAGAGAGTCGAAATTGGAACTAATGACCAAGATGATTATAATTAATTTCCTTGGTGCTGAAAACGTCTCACTGATAGAAGGATCTTTTGGCCCCAGATCTGGCAGAATCTATCACAGTAGTTCTGGTTATAACACCTAAAGCCTTCCACTAGGGGGCAACAAGACCACATACATATACTGTACTGCATATAGAATGCAAATTTAGCCAGTTTTCTGTTGTTGCACTAATGTAAACTATTAGCAGATCTGGCTGCATCCAAAGGACATGGAAACTGTTGGCAGGATAGTAAAGATTCTTCTGTTTTTAGATATGTAATTCATGAAATAAATGTTTCTTCAGAAAGTGCTTTCACTGCTGAGTTCTCAGTATGTAGTAGTTCATATTCTGCTTTTTGTTTTTAAAGTAACTTCTGTTGTGAACATAATTCAGGAGGAAAATGGTATAATATTTGTAATAATTTTGCTCCGATGCTTGGCTTCCATTACAATAACCGTAGATTATTAGACTAAAAATAGATTTTCCAAAATCTGAATAAAGGAGTTTCTAGATTGATAGTTGTTAAAGCAAAGCATTTCAAGGTTCAAATCATTTTTACTAATTTTTAGAATATATTTGACTATATTAACTTTCAGCTGCTTTCTCATGCATTAACTCTTTATCCTTACTTCATGAAGGCTTGGTTTCTTGGAAATTTTCTGGAACATTGGATGATTTGGGCATTGGAAACTCCTGGCATTAGAAATCTAAAATTAAGATCTGCTTTCTAGTGAACCTGAGCATAGTAATCTTTTTCCCCCCAGGCATAATTTCTCTTTATGAAACAGTTCTTACACCATTTTCAAGTAACCTTGTCACAGATCCAGGAGATACAACTCTGCTTCTAGTGTTGTTTTTGGTGCCTTGGCTTAGCTGGGTGTCTTGTTCATCTTCTTTCATACTGTGATTAGTTCTCTGATTTTTAATCCTTGCTCCTTGTTTTAAAGATCTACCTTTTATCTGTTTTCTGATCCTATTAGGCTACTTTGATTTAAATTTAAGATTTAATTATACATTTTCATCCCATAGCGATTAGGAGATGCTGTCAAAATCTT
>NW_015387325.1:53673-77765 GCF_001527695.2 Protobothrops mucrosquamatus
CCCCCTTTTTATCAGCTAGAATTGTCATTTAGGTTTATCTGACTTCCATGAATTCATGGCTAAGCCTAGTATGAGGCTTTACAGTAGAGGCAAAATCTTTAAGATAGCCATTCTGGCTGGTTGTTAAGATTCTATTCCCACCCCCTTAAAGTAAGAATCAAGCCATCAGTTGATGTTCTTCCCTTTAGACCTTAACTTTCATTTACTTTGGACTTCTCAGGTTTTGAAAGGGACTCGTTGTAATAGACATCATTAGAAAACTAATGCATATTAATGCTGAATTATGTTGAGCGCAGAAGAGAATTCTGTTGAGTCAGATTGAAAGGTGTTTATTCTGTCACATTCAGAAAATGTGGTTCAAAATATCCAGAGCCGAAAGGAATACAAAAACAGCGGTTCCAAACGTTCTATACTTATGGTGTACGCTACATATTAGCACTCAACTGAAAAACTTTATTATTCCTTTTATAATTTGAGTGTTTCTCCCAACTCATATAGCCATCCTGTTTGTACTTTATTGTGGTATCAGCCTTAGACTGATACAAACATACAAGCCTGAGAAATGTTATTAGCGTGTTGTAAATCCTCCATCTATAGCCAAGGCAGAGCTCACAAAGGCTTAGGAGAGTTGAAAGAGTCTTTGTAAATTATGCCAGTTCCACAAGCTACTAACATAAAGAGTTTGGAGGCGGGAAGCCTGGGAAAAATCCAAGATAGCTTGTAGGTCAAGCATTGGAGAATTCTATAGAGGTTAGTCCAAATGTCAAGCTGAAAGTCCATTCATAGGAAGAACTTGAAGTAGGGTGTCACACAAACACTGGTCAGGAATCAAGAAAGTCATTTCCAACCAGGAAGAGGTGTGGAACATCTTCTGACAAAGTCTAGTTCCTGGCTTTGGTTAATTAAAGGCATTAAGAGCCTTTCTGCTCAAGGACCCATGCCAGACTTTACTCACTGGGCCTTTTTAACTGGTGAGATGTTTTAAGAGTTGTCTGCCTCCTAAGTACAAGCTTTGACTCCTGATTATCAGAACCAGTGGTCACCTGGAGTGAGTCAGAGTCATAATCCACAGGTACAATAGCTAACTAGCATTGATGATGTTACCCAGTTAGGGTAATGAAATGTCTGCAAGAAAATAAGCAAGCTCAGAGAGCACCAAGGACCCCTCATTTCAACCCTGAGCTACAAATATTCTCCTTCATTGGTATAATAGCTAATATTGTGCTGCCTCTTGACCTGCAGACTGCAAGTATGCTAGGTTCTTTTCAGCCTCAGAATCAGAAGACTCCCTAATACAGGGGTGTCCAACTGCCTGCCTGCGGGCCGGACGCGTCACATGGAAGCCGCGCCCACCCCATTGCCGGCAATGGCAAAACCGGCCCGATGCGCAACGTCAAATGATGTCGTGAGTTTGACATGCCTGCCCTAATATATTTGGGCTGTAGAAATCAGGTAAATCTCTAGATGGCAGCAAAGATTAGGTTTATTTTTCCCATCTTTTTGTATCCTGTGGTTATCTATATATCTGCAGGCCAAGTATGATAGTTGAAAACCCTGATAATGTATGAAAAGTTGCATCGAGAAAATTATAGCTATTGACAGACCTGTTACGCCTGCACTCAGCTTTAAAGTATATTTAATAGAGCTTGGTTTGGTATTGGGAATTACTTTGTCTTTTAAAATCTATTAATCATAGTTTCCTAGGGTGAATTGAGATCTCATGTGACATGAAGGAAAGACTTGCATTGGATAAATACCTGTACCATTCATAACTGAATAGCCTATAGGTCTATTTCTAAGCAAGAATTCTCAAAAACTGTAACCTATGATAGGTAACCTCTATACCAGGGTCGTCCCAGCTGGCTGGGGAATTCTGGGAGTTAAAATCTACAAGTCTTAATGTTGCCAAGGTTAGATACCACTTCTCTATACTATGGGCCATGTTGTATGTCAGGGGTGTCAAACTGCCGGCCCATGGGCTGGTTTCATTATACCAAAGCCGTGCCCGCCCCATTGCCGGCAATGCAAAAAGAGTCACGATACGTTGCGACACGTCATGTGACGTGGCGAGTTTGACACCCATGTTGTATATGCAGCCCACCTTTCCCCAAATTTTGCCAAGTTTTGCAACTGATTCCACTTTGAGCTAATTATATATTCTTCTTTCTGTGAAGATGATTTCTTCTTCTCCTTTTCCTGCCTGAACTATAAACAATATTCCAAATGCAGCTGTGTTGCAAATGAAGACATTTATCCATTGACTGGCTCTATTCTTAGTTTCCTTTCTTGATAATACCTGACATGGAACTTGCCCTTTTCCTTGTCATTGCACACAGTGTTGACACTTTCATTGAGTCATCTAACACAAAATGGAACAATGTAATAACAGGTAGGGTTACTATCAGTCATACCTCCCCTGGATATGCTGGCTTGTCAGCTGCATTGAATCTTTCATATGGGGAAGTCTTCTAAAATATGACCTCTACTTTAAACTGGCATTGTTCCTCTTGTTTACCTATTATGTCTTCCCTTATATCCTCTTCCATTAATGTGGCAATTCAGCCAAGCATTGGGAAATGTCTAAACTGGGAGGCTGAAATGCTACATAAAGGCTTGCTTCACATTTCAATTGAGAACGACAGACCTATGCATTCGAAAATGTTTGTACAGCCCCTCAACTCCAGTCAGTGTGGCCAGTGGAAAGCATTTTGCAAACAGCTGTAATGCAAAACATCAAAAATAGCAACACTATTTGTTTCTCCCCCACTATTAAATGTACAGGTTAAATAATAAAAACAAACACTGTCACTCCTTGGTATTCCTCAGATTCTTTGAAAGTAGAGTAAATAGATCACTAGATGATGATTCAGTATTTTCCATGATATAAGCTTCATTTATGCAGTTAGGTAGGTAGGCTGGTATGTTCTCCGATACAAACTTGCTTTATTTAGTCTGTCTGGCTCTCTCTCTCCTCCTTCAAGTCCTCCTCTTAAATCTTGGGGGTATAGAAAGATGAGTAATTTCTTCCCTCCCTGGCCAATCTCACTCTTACTGAGAATCACCTTTCTGAATTACTGAAAAACAATGAAAGAATCACAGTGATTGCTCTTCTACTTGAAAGCACAGTGGCTCACGTGGTTAGGATGCTGGGTTGGAGGTTAGCTATCCTGTGTTCGAGGCCCAGTGCTGCCATGGGGAGGGGTGAGCTCTTGTCCTTTGTTCCAGTTTCTGCCAGAGACATGAAAAAAGCCCCCAACTGGGCATCCCCTGACAACAGTAATGTCACAAGCCAATACTTTCAATCCAGAAGTGTCCTGGTGCTTCTGACACGAGTGTGATGCGATGCAATTGCCCTTCTACTTAAATTACTTTAAAACTGTTTGTTTTTATTATTTAACCTGAACATTTAACCTGTACTTAAACTTGAGGTATTGTCTCACCCATCCACATTCAAAAAGATAGCTCAGCTCACGCAGATCTCCCATCTAAGTCTATTGAAGCAGTCCTGTAGCCCACAGGCCCATCACACTATGAACACAACCTAGATGTCTTTACATGCACAGCTAGCTGGCAGTCATCCCTGACTGCTCTTGAATTTGTCGGCTTCACACACAGATAATGCCTGGATCCATCTCTGGTATCTTCAAGTAAGGCTAGAAAAATGCCTACATTAATTCCTAAAAAGCGCAGTGAAAGTGTTAGACTAAACAGAACAAATGTCCTAACGACAACTGCCTACAGCCCCATCCTGAATACAGTGACAACTCTGTTTGTCTATGGAGATTCTCAGTCATCCAGGTCATAGTTTTTCCTAAGGTGCTTTTTCACGAGGCAAATGGACTTTCTTGTTTTTCTTTGAAGATATTTTGCTTCTCATCCAAGAAGCTTCTTCAGCTCTGCCTGGATGGTGGGGAATGGAAGGATCTGTCTGCTGTCTGCAAGGAATATAAATCCTTCCATTCCCACCATCCAGGCAGAGCTGAAGAAGCTTCTTGGATGAGAAGCAAAATGTCTTCAAAGAAAAACAAGAAAGTCCAGTTGCTTCATAAAAAAGCACCTTTGGGATGACAATTCTGGGTTTGTTTTTGGTTATTTGGGATTCATCTTCCAGAACTTCCCAAAATAAGACCAGGATATAATTGGGACAAGTCAACTCTTCTTTCTTCTCACTGAAAAGAGGGATGCTAGTGCCAGCCCCTTCAATGGCAAAGTCATCCAGAAACAGCTGAAGGTCATGGGACCAAACTGCCTTTGCTGATATTTCCTAGTTAAACTAATCAGATTTGAGCAGTGCATTTTGTCTCTGCTCTTCAAACAGAAACAATCCTGCATCTGTCTCAACACAATAGCACTATCCTAAAAGATCATAGGCTAAATGGTTGTTTCATCTGGCATTCTGCTTTCTGCAGCTGCTCTACCAGGGGTGTCTGCAGCTCCTGTTATAAAAACAAACACACACACACTGATGCCCACAATTTTTTTTTAAAAAAAATGGCTTCAAAATGGACTTAACTATATTCTGGAGCTTGTGTAGAGGGAAGCACTGTGCCTGATATATACACCTGCTCAGCGGGGAGGTTTTGTCACAGGTATTTGTTTTATATGTGCTTTCCCAGCATGATGCTAAATTTGAATTTATCCACTAACACATGGCATTGGACAATCTCTCATTTTACGGTGGAACTCTCTGGCGAAGGCAGGCCAGCACTGCAGGAAGCTAATCAGCATGATTTTTTTATACGTCTTAGAGACTTCTTAGTAATCATTGTCATAATCATGCCTTCCAAAGGGGCCCCGATGCATTCTTAAACGTTGCAATGGATTATATGCAGTGAGAGCCATGGAGGGGGGAGGCCTTTGTTGTTGTTTCCTTGAATTCTGTAAGCATGTGGAAGCTGCAGGAATAAGGTAACATTATTGTAGTTTACTGTCTTTTGTCATCCTTTGCTAAACATGTAGACATCAGAGATAAAAAACACACAATAATAAACAATCGCCTGAATAGCAACTCACAAAATATCATACCAACTAAGAGATACATATAGTTCTACCATATTTTCAATGTATTCATTTAATTAATTCATTAAAAAGATTTATAGGGCCACCCATCTTAAGTAATTCTGGGTGATGCACAACCACCATAAAACCAGTAAATTAAGCACTCATAAAAGCAATAAAACAAAAACCCTGCACTGTAATTGTCCCCCTTGACTTGCTCCAGAGCAGGTTCAGCTACCCTCTTTCCACGCCTTCTACCCATGCAATCCCAGTGGCTCAATAAAAAGCCAGGTCTTAATGGTCTTTGGAAAGGCAACAAGTGGGTGGCCCCATTGAATCACCAATAAGAGGGTACTCCACAAGGTCAAGGCAGCATGGAAAAGGCAAACTTCCGAGGTTCTGCTAGATGATAAGATTTCAGCGAGGGGACCTGTAGCATGCCCACCCAATCTGATCTAGTGGGATGGACAGATATTCTTAGGGAGAGCAGGTCCCCCTAAATCTTGTAATTCTTCACTTCCTATTGTGTTACATGTCATAAACATGAAATGAGTTAGCTAGAATCTTGTCTCAAGAGCCTCATTATGATCTGCCTTAGATGTTCAGCAGGTAGTAGAAGTCACTGGGAAATTTGCATGTTGGAACCATCATTTGGGGCCACTGAACTTATTGGGTAGATCTCAACAGTAATCATGCAGCTCTAGGCTATATGTTGTGCTCC
This sequence comes from Protobothrops mucrosquamatus, assembly GCF_001527695.2. NCBI lineage: Eukaryota > Metazoa > Chordata > Lepidosauria > Squamata > Viperidae > Protobothrops > Protobothrops mucrosquamatus. The sequence goes on from NW_015387325.1 coordinate 59,393, forward strand.
ACAGCTGGAAACCATAACCATAAACTCTATAATATCCTTCTCAGTGGGCTGCTCTAAACACTGGGCATGTTCATTTCTATTTATTTATTTTTGAATGATTTTATAGTTTATAATAATATAGAATTTCTTACCTATTTATGGTTTTCATTGATTGTTATATGCTGCCAGAATGGCTTTTGTGAGATGGGCAGCCATATAAATGTGATACATAGATTATTACACTTTCAATCTTGCCTGAATAATAATAATCTGTACATTTTCTGCATTTATAAATACCGTGTGGCACTTTCTAACATCTGCAACAAGCAATATTTAAGGACAGCTACTTTTGGAGGTTAGCATTTTTATCATTCAAGCCACCCCTTTTTAGACCTTAGAATTGAATAGAGCTGGAAGGGACCTTGGAGGTCTTCTAGTCCAGCCTCGTGCTCAAGCAGGAGAACCTATACCATTTCAGACAAGTGACTGTCTAGTCTCGTCTTAAAAACCTCCAGTGATGGAGTGCCTATGATTTCTGAAGGCAAGCAGTTCCACTGGTTAATTGTCTTCACTGTTAGGACGTTTCTCCTTAATTCCAGGTTGCTTCTTTCTTTGGTCAGTTTCCAACCATTGTTTCTTGTCCTGCCCTCTGGTGCTTTGGAGAATAGTTTGACCCCCTCTTCTTTGTGGCAGCCCCTCAAATACTGGAATACTGCTATCATGTCACCCCTGTTTCTTCTTTTCTTTAGACTAGCCCAGGGGTAGGCAACCTCGGCTCTTTTATGACTCATGGACTTCAACTCCCAGAATTCCTGAGTCAGCATAGCCAAACCCAAGTCCCGCAGCCGTTCTTCATATGTGGTGAGTCTTTTTGCTTGAGGACAAAGAATTTTCTTCCCACCCTCTTTTTCAATAAGGGTCAGAAAGCATGTCCTTTTCATTTAAATGGCCACCACATAGCTGAAAAATGAAAATGGAACCAGAATTCTGCACCAGATGTTCTGTAAAGGGTCAAGAATACTTGCGGTTGAAATAACAGAAGAAGATAAAAAGAAAATAAGATAGTTTATCAAAGGGAACAAGCCATAGGGCAGAGAGGGCATGTAACCAAGATCATTGGACACAGATGATTTCCTCTTTAACTATCCTATTATCTCCTTGGAAAGACTGTAAGTAGAACCAATGTGATAACACGATCCAGTATATATATTTTTTACTTGATGCCTGAGATCTTTGCAACTAAGGGTGTAAGAATTGAAGCTAGGATCCTTTTCCTGCAAAGCACAAACTGTACCATTAAAGTTACTGTCCCTAGGAGACAGTATTTATTATTGAGGTAGACTCATTTTTATGTTTCTGAGATGTAGGAAGTTATGGTGGTCCAGTTCTATTTTGAGGTTCTATCTCTATTCATTGTATTCTAGAACAAAAGTGCACAAGGTGGTTCATAAGCATGCAGTAGTACAGATATCTTAAGATACCCAACTATGGGGGAATGAGCAGATTTAAGGTAGAACACCAACTTTAGCAGATGTTATTTGTAACAACATTTTAATTTTGAGGTATTGCAGGTATCTTTTGGAAAGGAATAATTTGTTGTGGTGCCACTCCACCCTCTGTAGTGGTTATTAAAATTGTTCAAGGTTCATGCAGCGGTCTGCTTCAAGGAGAAATTTAGAGTTATTGTCCTAGTTCTCTTCAAGATCTGGAGCTGTTTTATGCAAAGAGCTTAGAGATGGGTGCTTAAATATTTCCTTCTTAAAGGGAACTGCATAAACAACTCGTTCATTAATGATCCATTTTATAAGCACTTCCCTGACCTCAATTCTGCAATTTATCACACCCATATTTATAACTCTGTTTCCATGGAAGTTTGTGACAGAAAATGTTGTTGGCTTGATTTGCTGCAATGCCCCTGGTTCAAACAATGAATGGAATCAAAACAAATCTCAACCACATTATAAAGATCCACTTTCCAGTTTGCTCAGATATCTTAGCTAAACCAGCCATGCATCTAATTCTGATTGCCTGCAAAACCAGCTGTTTACCTTGAAACTAGCTATGACAACTTGGCTCAGAAATAATGTACATGATATACTATGTATAGTTTGATGGATAGGAAAACAAGATTATCCTTTCCCACTCAGAGCAGGAGGCATCGTGATTATGTGCATAACAAGTACATAACATTCTCACCCACTTCAAGATGCAAGTCAGATGCTTGAAGTCATTCTCACGTAAGGAGAGAAATAAAGGGCTGAACAGAATGACAACTAGATCTTATTTGATGTTCTCTACTGGAGGAAAGAAATGAAGGTGAACCAACATTATGGGGTCCAGGATACATGAATTAATGAAACTCAGTCACCAAGCTCCTTGAAGCTAACAAGACAAGCTTTTTCCTCCTTTAATTTCTATCCTTTTTCATGAATGGAGACACAAATGTGTGGGTGAACTAATTTACTAGCTGCAGTTGTAAATATTTCTCTACACGTTTTGGTTTTTTTGCTTCTCACTATTTGCAAACATTGTTTTGTTCTCCATCTTATTAAAGATACTGCTGGACATCATGACACAGGGCACCAACATTGCTCTTAAAAAAACACACACACACACAAACACCAGAGGTTTCCAGGGGGATTATTTTCTGCTATACGTCTTATTTCCCATAGTTTCCTCCTGGGTATTAATTTATCAAGTTAAACAATTACCTCATACATAATATAGTACAATTGAACTGAATGGTTCTTCGAGTCAAGCTAATGCAGATGAGCTTGGACCAACAGATCCGTTTCTGCCTCTGAACTGTATAATAAGTGCAACACAATCCAAAATCTTTTGGATTGCTGACACTGCAGGAAATGAGATGGCACAATCTGCCTTCTAACACAATTTGCTTCTTGTCAGGGGAAGGATTTTTTCCCCCCCCAAGAACCCTAAACTTCCCCAGACTCACTGAACCAGAAAACAGCGGGATTGTTTAATCCAAATGATGACTACTAGAAATGGCAGACTGATTTTGCATCTCGTTTTTCACCCCAGCAAATATCAATTTATCATTAAGTTCAGTTGACATAATTTTAATATTTTCTGCATTCAGGCACATGTAGGTTTATTTCTGTACACATTAATAAATGTCAAATTAGCATAAAGAAATGGGAAGATATATTTTTCATTATATATATATATATATATATATATATATATATATATATATATATATATATATATATATATATATATATATATATATATATATATATATATATATATATATATATATAAAATGAAAAATATATCTTTCCATTTCTATATATATATATATATTCATTAGAAAAAAGCAAAACAAACCTAAACGCCTAATTTTTCCAGGAGTCAATCTTGACATGATGTTTATGTTTTTATACTAATGCCTGGAAATATTATTTACAATTTTCAGATTTTTGTATGTATACAGGATGTCAAATTAATTCACTGTTATAAACTACATATTTAAGCAGGAACTTGCAACAAAGCAGACACTAAGTAACTAACTTTACAAGATCAGGTTTTAGTTTGCATTCCTTCTTGCGGTGCTGACTTACAAGTAATGGAGAGCTAAGTCACAGAGTAGACAATGGCTGGATGCTAGACCATGAATATTTGTAGGTCATGGTGTTGCAGGTTGCTTAAGAGATGCTTAAGTCACCTCTCCAATCACTTGCTTCATAAAGTTCTCCCCAATCTTATGTTCAAAAATTTTAGAATTTCCATGGCGTCATTGTTGTTCATCTGAAACTATATCTGCCACTTTTACAAAAATGTCCTCACCTGTAGAAAAGGGTCGGGGCTTTGATCATGCAGTCACAACTACCATCTTGATTTTGTAATCTCCCTCCTGCTCCCTCTGTGGACTTCCCTGTTTCCCTAGGCAGTTTACTATCTGTACACAAACATCTTCAAAGAAATGTTTAATGTCTATATCAAGAACCGGTGGTGTCAAACAATTAACATAAGTTTTTTAAAAATCAAAAAGGTGTTAGACAGCAAATTCTGGAAGAGCAGATTTTTGTGAAGCAAGAGGCCGCTGAGAGAGGGAGCTTAACCCTCAAGATTGGACTTCCCCAATGTGTGCACTCTAGCAGAAATGAAAGATAGATGAGGAAACTAGTCCTAGTTAGCAGGTCATGTAGCCTAGACTTGTGCTAATTATCAGATGTGAAACCAATGTTTTTCAAATTTAGCAACATTAAGATGTGTGGACTTCAACTCTCAGAATTCCGCAGCCAGTGCTCTGCACCTATACCGACTGCCTCTTTTCCTGAGTATGCACTTTATCAATACTGTTTTGCACTCATACTCTATTAATGTTTCATGTTTTACTAGTTCAGTTTGTTTTGAGTGAGATAGAACAATGGAGGATTATACTATGTCTTCCTTCCTTCCTTCCTTCCTTCCTTCCTTCCTTCCTTCCTTCCTTCCTTCCTTCCTTCCTTCCTTCCTTCCTTCCTTCCTCCCTCCTTCCCTCCCTCATCCTTCCTTCCTTCCTTCCTTCCTTCCTTCCTTCCTTCCTTCCTTCCTTCCTTCCTTCCTTCCTTCCTTCTTTCTTTCTTTCTTTCTTTCTTTCTTTCTTTATTTCTTTCACATCCAAGCCTTGCAAAACATAAACTGACTTAGAAAATGCATAAATTCCATTTGCTATTTAGAATGCAATTGTGGCAATGGGCTTCAAAGCTGAATCCAAACATAGCTACCTCCTGTTTTCTTTGGTCTCTGATTTATCATTGAAACAATCCCTTAGGTAGCATATGGGATAAAACATAAAGCATGGTAAAACAGCAATTAGTAAACACAGTGCCACATCATATATCAAGGGAAAGGTTGAGGAAGGTCTATGCCTTGCAGCCATAATAATAGCATAGGGGCTTGATGTGAGTTGGAAGGACATTCCACAGAGAACTTTGGATATTGCAGCCATTCCAGGCCATTATGAATAACATTCCATTTTAAAAAAATAGTTCAGATATATTTTTTTAATATATTCACTTAATAACGGATGAGCATTTCTGAAAATTAAAAACATTTGGCATGTGTAAGTAGACACAAATGATTTCTCTAGTACCTTTGATTTAATTGGTGACAGTTCTGTAGTTCTGCAGATACATTCTTTTCAGTCATTCTTGAAGATGCCTTAAACCTGAAGTCTTCTGCATCTAAATTATAGCTCTTCATAAGATATTTCCATATCTCATGTTCCCGTTATGGCTGATAATCACTTGTTTCACAATAACTGTACCTATTTTAGTTTCTTATTAAATATGAGATTACAGTTTCTTAATTCATGAAAGACCCTATGTAGAAGAGTATTCTAGAGTTGCAGAACTTTTTCATTTAGAAATCAAATTTGAAATGACACCACAATTCTTCTTAACAAGGCATAATTCTAACACATATTAGCAACAAATACCACTGTTTATTAGATACATGTTTATAGTAGCAAGGATAACTTTAGCACAACTTTGTCTCTGTGGGTTACTGATCAAATAGAGCTGAAATTTTTCAACAGACATTTCCAGACAACTTGTGGGGAATGTTTTTTCCATCCTTAACATCTGTGATCCTATTTATATTTGACCAATATTGCTAATCTCCTATTTGTTATTCTTCTGCAATTAGGACAAACAGAGTGTTCTGCACATTATTTTGAACAAGATTTTGATTGATACTGACTTTGATGGAGGCAGGGAATTATATCTGAATGTGGCCTGGAAGGGCTAACCCTGGCAATGAGGTTTGAATGACCTTCCTGATGCCTTTGGTTTGAGTCACCTTTTTGCGCCTCTGTGTAAAAGTTACTTTGTACTGATAGGAAGAATAGTCACTGTCTCATTAACTTGATTTTCATATTTGTAAAATAGGATTAATAAAAAATATATTTTTAGATTTTTATAAATAACTCAAGGTAGCAAACATACTTAACACTCCTTCATCCTCCTATTTTCCCCAGAACATCAACCCTGTGAGGTGAGTTGGGCTGACTAAGAGTGACTGGCTAAAGTCACCCAGTCTGCTTGCATGGCGAAGTCAGGACTAGAATTCACAGTCTCCTGGTTTCTAGCTTGGTGCCTTAACCACCTGACCATATTGTCTCTCAATATGACTAGAAAATCAAATGCTTATAGACAATGTGCAAAATTTAGACATTTTGTGGCAATATATTTAGAGCACACATATTTCCAAGAGAGACTATGAAGGTATCTTATATTTTTTAGACATGGTTCTAAATATCACATGATAGAGTTTTGGATTATGCACTAGTTATACCCTCTGCAATAACTAAGTGTGTTTTATTGCTTTTTGTAAACATTACTATACTACGCATCTAGAACAGGACATGTTGAGTTATTTAAAACATAACCACGTGACTGCTTTCAGCTAAAATTAAAGCTGTAAACCTTTATTCAACATTAAATCAAATCACTGTTAATTTTGGAACTAATTAGCATTTCAGGCTGTTTTCTTCTCTGCAGTGTGGTGCTTTTGGTATATAATGCTACGTGATTGTACAGAAGTACATAATTACCAAGCTGAATATATTGTCTCCTGCTGACATCTCACAAAAGGAGAATCTTCTGGTGAATGTTCAAAGCATCTCAATTTTTAAAGTGTGTGTGTAAGTGTGTAAGTGTGTGTGTGTGTGGGGGGGAAATTGCAAATCTGCAGGGCTTGTTAAATGAGGGCTTCTGGATTTACTGGCCCATATTCTGTTTTAATTAAACACTTAACCCAGAGAATTTATGTGGTATTGGTCACATAAACTGAGGTGAAGAAAATGCTTTGTGAGAAAATTTGTAATTTAATGTTTAAACGGTAACAAGAATATTATAGTGCAAATACCTGGCATTTTGGAGGTATGCAAAATTCTGACATTTTCCATCTCTCTCCCAATGAGGCAATACCTAGGAAAATGTCTATGTAGTCAAGGAATGGGTGGCTAGTTCTTTAAAAAAAATTCTGAACGCAGCTTAGCCCTCTGGCTTGTTTTGTCTTTTGTACAAGAATGCCATTTCAAGGTTCAGTTAATTACAAGGCAAATGGATTTTCTATGTGGCAAAAAAAATATTTCCTTCAAGTTGAAACAGCCTGTCTTTGGCTGTACTCAGGAATATGAATGTGTGACCCTATGCTCACATATAGGGGGGGTCCCTGCTATTGAATTGAGAACTTCTGAAGGAACCATACATTAGTTGGTGACTCACAATCTAGTATTGTAAAGGAATATAGAACTGTTTTTGAGAAAGGTATGAAAGAAGCCAATAAAGGGGAAGGAGGGAGCAAGTTATAAAAGGGATGAGTGGAAGGAAGTCAAGACATTATCCAGACATGAGATAGAAGGACATAGCCTCAAAAGAACTCCATCTTGATATAGGACAAGAACCTTGCAAAGGTCTTCGAGACTCTATCTGAGCACAATAAAAAGTGCTGACCTGCCACGCCTTGATTTGGCCAACCTCAAAAGGCTGACAAGAGAAACATTTGCAAAAAACATATTATGGTGCAGTTAAATAATCTTAGGGTACCATTACGTGAGACCTTGGCAGGACTTGAGCTCTGCATCTGTCTACTGCTATCATATCTCCTGCTCTGGAGAGCTAAGCTGACATTTCTGGGCCTGTGCTGGTTTATCTGAAGCCAGAGCAAAGCTAGTTTTCATTTAGCTGCTGTAGACCGCTTGTAAGTTATAATTTGTGCTCCTGTGTGCTCAGCTCAATAGTGCAATCAAGGTTGATTAGTTCTTCCCCATGTTAAAATTGCCACCTCACGTTTTTAGGACTTTTTCTCCATTTAGCTCCTACTTTCTGGAATTGACTCCCCCTTGAGTTATGTCTGGAGTCCAATCTCTAAGCATTTTTTAAAAAGTCCTTAAGAGGCTCCTTTTTGCAGGAATTTTATGAAACTGGGGTATAAAAATCCACCCTTCTCTTTCATTATTGTCTGGAAATCCGTAATAAATTTGTGCTAGTATTAGAAATGGCATATATTATTTTAAGAAATCTCTTACCTTTATTAGTCTATCACAGTATTTTGATATTAGTCTCTATTCTAGTTAGATTTGATGTACATATATTTCACATGACATAAATCTTCCCAATATTTTAATATTGTTAAAGTAATATCCGTATTACTTCTTTAAATAGTAGTAGTACTACTAGTTTTATTACTACTTCCTACTGATGTGAACTCTTACCTTACCATACTTTAAGGCAGTGGTGGGATTCAAATATGTGAACAACCAGTTCTCTGTGTGGATGCCGCTTCCGGAAATCCATTCTGGGCCTGGGCAACAAAAAATTAGCTACCGGTTCTGCCGAAGTGATGCGAAGTGGCTGAATCCCACCACTGCTTCAAAGCAACCATTATTGCCTCTGTTTTCTTTCTCCCTGTGCACATGGTATCCATTTCTATTCCTGGCTGAGGAATTCTGGGAGTTGAAGTCCACAAGTCATAAAAGGGCCAAGTTTGAAGACCCCTGTGATAGCGTACGTTGAAAGTTGCAAAAGGTGGTCTTTGATGCTGGACTTCAAACATTTACAATTTTAGAAACAGAACGTCTTGTGGGATTGGTCTTGCTCTTCTCTGAAAGCATCTAGTATTTGAAGTTTGAAATCAGCTGGCAGTGAGATTTCCTGAACACATTCCTTCATATAAATTAACAAAGACATCTGCTGCTCTGCATCTAGAAATAAATTGATTATTTTCATATTGTTTCTGGTAAGTGCCCCATGTATTTTAAATACACCACTTTCAGATTTATAATAAATTTATCATACATTTGTTCCTTCCTGTCTATGATCTTAATTCCAGTTTCATGGGAAATAACAATAATTCTTTTCAATGCCTCCAAATCTTGATCAAATTTAAGAGCTTGAGCTTTCATAGTTTTAAAGTCTCCATGGATCTCAGATATACCAGTTTCCAGACTCATACATTTACTGTCCATCTGTTTAGAGGCTGACTAGAAATTGTGCCTTAAATTCAAAACTTGTTATTTCTTCTTGCTGGGAAGACAATTCATCAGGGATCAATATAGCTCCATCTAGTTTGATACAATTTAAGGAGGCAGACACCATCCCCTCCTCTCTATCTGGGATTTCATTAGAATGCTTAAGCTGATCCAGCTCTTCTTTATTTGAACATAATTAGGCAAAAATCATACACACTTCAGTTTTATGCAAACAATTCCATGCATAGGATTGGAGAGAGGTAAAGACAGACAAATGTCAAGGCAGCCATCAAAACCAATTGAAACTTTTCTGTTTGGGAATTTTAACAGCAAGACCACTAAGGTTAGATTAGTGTCCATCTCTGGGTGCCCCTGCTATGAGTTTATTTGGCCATCTCTAAATTTGGGCTGGAACCAATTGTCATACTAGTTTTGATAGTGTGTTAGAGTGCTTGGTATATGTGTTTTTGCCTGCTAAGAAGATTGGATGACTCTATCAGATTTGTAGTGGGTTTTTTTTTGGTCCATTTGGGTGACCACTGATGGATGGTTCTGAAAAGTGGATCCTTTCTTGCAAAGAGATGGGGATGATTGTTGTTTTCATCCTTTTCTACTAGGTAATTGATTATGGCCATTCAGCTGAAAAAGTACCCCTCTCTGGACCATCCAAATTGTTTGCTTTATGAAAGTCTTCTTGAGGAGCTATGGAAACACAGTGGGTGAGATAGAAAGTGAATGCTGTGAATCATCTATGCAATTGGATTTAAGAGATAAGTTGGTGATCAGATGATTGGAAAAGGACAGAGCTGTTTGAGGTTGAAATCTTCATTCACTTAACAAGTGACCTTGATCTAATTAGCCTCTCTTGTTTAATATAACCTGCTTTGTTGATGTATTAATCTTCTAAGGTTTGGATTTGTATGATTGTGCAAGACACCTTGACTATCCTATATAAAAGATATAATACAAATGAGCTCTAAAGTAATCGACCTTAGACTGTTAAGAATTAGATTTCAAGCATGTGATGTGATGTATTATATTACTAGTTTAGCCAGTTTTGCAAGAGAATGTAGTTAAAAATAATATATATATATATTATTCATGTTCCCAAGTCATGTTCCCAAGATTATCTGATCAAGTCATAACAATAAACGTATTGATTAGTTGAGGTATTTTCTTTTTCTTAGGTGAATTAGAAATAAATTATGAGTAATTTATTACATATCTTGTGTAGTGCAATGCTTTATTAAGACCAAAGAAGCAGTGATCCCCAACCTTTCCTGCTTGGTGGACTGGCGGGACGGAGATGGTATGGTTCCATGTGAGCAGCAGACATGTGTCTTCACGCGTGCAGCTCCATTTATTTATTTGATTTTTAGACCACCCATCAGCAAAGTCTCTTGGTGGTGTACAAAATCTGGTTCAGTTGTATCTTTGAATTAACTGTTCAAATTAAATAGTTCAGATCAATTAGTTGAATCAGTTAAACCTCAAATTGGTAGCCTCTGAATCAATCCAAAGGCCTTTAGCATAGGCACAAAAAAAAAACCCTTGGTTCCAAATTAAAAAGGCAGATCAAATTAATAATTTGAATCAAATTGATTTGATGATCCAAACTGGATCTAATTCAGTGACAATGCCCCTAATAATGCCAGCACGTTACCATAGTATATTGTTATAGTTGAGATTCTATTTATTTATACAATTTAGAAGTCCCCCGACTCCCAATAATTCTGCTTTACATTTAAAAAGCATCCTATGGGTGCTGAACAACCTTCTTACCCGGGAGGATATCCAGTTTTCAGTGACTTTCTGAATGCCAACATAGAGGCATAGCCAAGTTGATCTCTGTTCCAGAGGACAGGTACCCCAACAGTGAAGGCATGCTCCCTAGTCCCAGAATTCATTAAAAACATTGATTGTTTTACAATGTCTTTGAATATTCTGCCATTTGTCTGTCCACAAAAGGCTTCTCATTTGAAGCACTGCTTGTAAGTATCCTAACTCTTCTAGCAATGTAGTCATTGACACAATAAAACTCCCATTTGGCTCTTTAAGTGTACATGCATCTGGAGAGAAAACCTGTGCTTCTACAGCAAATTTCCAATTCATACTTGTTACTTCGTAGAATGCAATTGATGTCCACGATACCAAATAAAATTGTGCTTTATGAAAGTTGCAGTCTCATATAACACAATAAGTACATATGCACTATTCTGTGGACGTATTTGTACCCCCTCCAAAATTCCAGGTAATTATTGACAGTATGGATGAATGAACTTCACTGACATGATACTATATAAACCTCATGTTACGTGTAGTAAGACTTATGACCGTGGAATTCTAAGTAATCGATCTTTGATCAAATATGCTATAGAATAGGATATATATGAACTTTTCTAAGATGTTTGGATAGCTTCAGTACTATTGTTCCCAAACATCTACTTGCTTTTTTTCTCCTCAGTGATTTTTTGTTTAATTCTGTGCAAATTTTGTAAAACATCAGCTCTTTTAATTCAATCAGCTGAAAGTTGAAGTGAAGAGAAAATCTAAATAAGCTGAAATCTTACTAATTATATCCTTGGCTATTCCAATCTTCTCTGTGTTTGCATGCTGAAAATGATTTTTCTGTTTGACCCAAGAAAGCCACCTCAAGTAGTGTAATTTTGGGTGTGCAATATAAAAAATGAATGCTGAAGTCAGATACATATAATGATAATGATGATGATGATGATGATGATGATGATGATGATGATAATAATAATAATAATAATAATAATAATAATAATAATAATAATAATAATAATAATAATAATAATAATAATAATGTTGGAAGGGACCTTGGAGGTCATCTAGTCCACCACCTCCTGCTCAGGTAAGAAATCCTATACCATTTCAGACAAATGGCTGTCCAGTCTCTTCTTAAAAACTTAAGTTTTAAAAACTTAAAAACACCTCATTGAGTATCCAATATTTCCTCTAATAAGAGCAATAGTAAACACAAGGATAGAATTAAACATATAGAATCAAAGGTCCATTATAAACGAAGACAGAATCAAACATCTACAGAGAGTAGGTGCAAATCAAACATCTCCTCTGAAACCTCCATCCAGTCCCTCTGAGTGCCTTTTCTGCCTCCCATGGGCTATGAGAGAAAAGAAAGAATGAGTAACAAATCTGGCACTCACCATGAACTCACAGCCAATACTGTACATTGGCTGAGGAAGCAGAGACAGTGCCTCTGCTCTGCCACATTTCTTGAGTTTTCCACTTGATGGCCAAGCTGCATCAATATTGTGATAGTTTCTAGGGTATCTTGATGAATGAGTTCATCCCATATTTCATCTGATAGTTCAGATGCGAACTGGTCAATTAAACCACTTTTATTCCACCCTTTCTCCTGAAGAATTTAGCGATATTCATTCAAATATTTATCCTGTTGTAGATGATGTATTTCATGGTTTCATTGCATGATGAGATCCTCTAAATTAGGGCTCAAGACTGAGACCATCTCAATCCAAAATGGGATTGCCCACTCTGTCATTAGGCTAGTTACAATTCCTGTGTGTGAAATATGTACAGTATACTGAACAAGGAAGGCAGTACATTTGATTGGTCCCCATCAAATGTTTCAGGTAAGAGACTTGATACTTGGACTCAGAAATCTGTTGATTATAGTTGCTTCAGCAATAGCTGTAAGTTCTTTTCCTGATATGGAGACCACAGATGATAATACATTCTATCCCACCAAGTTGGCTTGTTGGGTCATCATCTGGATTAACTGGTTCATTTGGGTTGGTACTGGAGCAAGCCTCTGATGACTTGACAATGGAATTACTATAGGATCTGTAGCCATAGATGATGTCTTTGTTTCCATATGAAGGCTCTCTTCTAATAGAGATAGGAGTAGGAGTGAGCAGTCACACTTTCAGGCTTCACTGCAGGGCTTAGCAGTAAATCACAACACTCTAGACAATTACCCATTATTCTGCACTTGGCTTGACTAGGTAGAAGACTCTCATAAAGGATGCTGGTAGATTATAATCTTATTGCTGATCAGAATGAAGCCTTAAGCACAGCAACTGATTTTTCATTATAATGCAAAGAAGTCAGAGCCTTGATATATAATCATACTCTTTGCTTTTTGCTCTTATCCTTCCAAGTTAACAAATTCTTGGCAAAATCTCTTAAGGGCTATGGGAGGTAGGAGGAATAAGTTTCTATAATGGTTCTGTCTAGCTTGGCAACCACTGATTCTTGCCTCATCAGTCTCAACCCTTACAGATTTTGTCAGACTTAACAATTGTTGATAAGAAAGACAAAAAAAAAGTCTGCGTAGTGGAAATTGCAATGTCTGTAGACAAGAGAAAGAACTGGAGAAAATTACAAAATACAAAGATTTGCAAATAAAATGGTTGTGGCAAAAAAAGAAAGATAGTGTAAATAATAATAGGTGCATCGAATGCAATCTCAAACATCTGGAGCACCTCTTCCCATCATCTGGAATCGGCCCTGGAGAAAGGAAGAGAACTATTATAAAACAATGGCCCCAATGTGCAACTCAGATTGGATATCTTGGTGAATGGTATTGAAGGCTGCAGAGAGATCAAGGAGCATTAGGATGGATGCAGCTTTGTCACAGGTCACCAAGAAGTGTGTCCAAAGCTGTCTCAGTACTAAAATGTGGCCTGAAACATGACTGAAATGGGTCAAGATAATCTGGTTCCTCCAAGGTTCTCATCAGCTCCAGATCGACCACCTTCTCAACAACCTTTCCCCCAAAAGGAAGATTGGAGTTTGATTGTCAAAGACTATTGGGGCGAAGAACAGCCTCTTGAGGAGGGGAGTACATCCCCACCTCATTCAAGGCTGAATGCAGTACCCCCTCCAACAATGAGGCCAACACTTATTGCATGTATTCAACTGAGGGCTATCTTCCTAACTGCAGTATCCAGTAAGCAGGTGGCTGAATATACAACACATCCCACTTCCTCAAGAGTCACCAGCTTCAGCTCATTCCATATCACACCAGACCATACTCTGGGCACCTTGGTCTGCCCAAGATAGAGCAAATTGGAGTGATTTTATGCACCAGGTAGCCAACAGTAGTTTTCATCTTTGTCCAGTGCTAAATTAAACCTGATAAACATTTCATGAGATTTCATGTGGGAATTCAAAGATCTTGCATGATTTGGCTCTTTTTCAACCATTTACAAAATAAAAACTTCCTTACATTGCCATGTTTGGAACAATCACCTTTCATTATCATTAAATGGCTAGGTGGATCTAGGTTCACAAGTTCACAAGTGTCACGTCCTTCTGGTATGCCGTGGTCAGATGTATCTACAGAATTTCAATAGACTGTATATTTTTCAAGGAGAAGTTAGAAAAGGTAGTAGGAACTGAAGAAAGCATCACATGCCTTCCTTCTCTGCATAATCACAATCCTGTTCCATGAATCCCTCAGACTGCTTAACCCCACTGCACTTTAGCAACATTTCAGTCTTAAGCCACTACAAATGCTGCTTGATTGTAAATGAGTGTTTTAATTTGTGGGATGAGAACCCAAGCCAGCCAAGCACGTTAATGCATTACAGCTCTCCAGCAACAAAACCGAGCAATTACTGGGAACACTAAAGAATACATTTGTGAATTTCTCCAAGGGCCTGTTCATATTAGACATTGTGAGAGAATGTAAAGTGAAAAATGATGAGGTAAACTCACTTTCTGTTTGTCGTTTTTCCCACTCTTTGGCTAGTGATATGAAAAAAGTGTACTTTTTTTAAAAAGCAGATCAATGTTTTGTTGTTGTTCAGTCTCTAAGTCATGTCCAGCTCTTTGCAACTCCATAGACCATAGTACGCCAGCCCCCCCATCCTCCACTGTCTCCCAGAGTTTGCCAAAATGCATACTGATTGAATTATGACACTATTTAACCATCTCATCCTCTGCCGTCCCCTTCTTCTTCTGCCTTCAACCTTTCCCAACACCAGGGTCTTTTCCTGTGAGTCCTCTCCTCTGATCAGTGGGCCAAATATTTTGAGTTTTAGCTATCCTTCCAAACATCAGTCAGGGTTGATTTCCTTTAGGATTGAGTGATTTGATCTCCTTGTGTCCAATGGACTCTCAAGAGTCTTCTTCAACATCACAATTTGAAAGTATCCATTCTTTGGCGCTCAACCTTCCTTATGGTCTAACTTTCACAGCCATACATTGCTACTAGGAAAACCATAGCTTTGACTCTATGGAACCTTTGTCCACAAGGTGATGTCTCTGCTTTTTAATAGGCAGATCATTGTTAGTTGAGAATATTATTCAGTGCATGGTTGGGTGAAAATGATGGACTCCGAGCTTTCAGGAATGAGTGGCACACAATATAGTCAATAAATAAGCCATCGATCTTTAAAAATATTTGATCTTGCCTAGGTTTCATTTTTTACATAACATTCCATGACTTTTAAAGACTAAAATTATTTGATTGATCTCTATCATTTAAAGCTAAAAATTGGGAGATTTTCCATAAATTTTCATTTGTGTGGATACTCTCAATTCAGGGAAGAATATGTAGGATTCTTTCTGGATTAAAAACATAAATGCTGCCTAGCCAACATAAACCACAGAGTGCAAACAAGACATAGAGAATCCAAATCATGTCACCTAGGTACACTTTACAGTTCAAAACCCTCATTTGCATCGTCTTGACATACATGAAACATTGTAAATAGTGATATGGGTGGTCCAAATCATTCATCTTGCATCAATATATATCCTTCCTTTTTCCTCATATCATACCTGCCAGTCCATTTTACCCGTATCTTGCTGCTTTGATCTCTTCTTCCAGGGTGGTCTTTCCTAACCTGGTGTCTCTCAGATACGTTGTAACTATGAACTATAATGCTTGATAAAATTTCTGGAAACATTTAATTCCAATGCATTAAGGGGGGATTAGGTTGGAGAAGACAATTCTAGTAAGTGAAACACCAGTTTTATGAACTTTGTGGAGCTAATATCTCATATTTAATTAAATCTATATTTAATAAAGGCAATTGCAAAATAAAATTTGCTTGAGGGAGGAAAGTACTGTATCCCCTCATACATTAGTTAACACTTGCTCAAGTTCCAGGCAGTAGTGCCATGTCCTAGCCAGACCAGATTTTTGCTGCTTCTTTCAAATCTTCCTTCTTCTTGAAACGAATGAAGGAAATTATATATAGGTAGTCCTCAACTTTCCTCCCCTGGGAAGAAAAGCTATGGCAAATCTATACAGCATACTAAAAAGCAGAGACATCACCCTACCAACAAAAGTACGTATAGTCAAGGCCATGGTTTTCCCAGTTGCAATGTATGGCTGTGAAAGTTGGACCATAAGAAAGGCTGAGCACTAAAGAATTGAGGCCTTTGAACTATGGTGCTGGAGAAGACTCCTGCGAGTCCCTTGGACTGCAAGGCGTTCAAACCGGTCAGTCCTAGAAGAGATCAACCCCGACTGCCCTTTAGAAGGCCAGATCCTGAAGCTGAAACTCAAATACTTTGGTCACCTAATGAGAAGGAAGGACTCACTGGAGAAGACCCTGATGCTGGGAAAGATTGAGGGCAATAGAAGAAGGGAACGACAGAGAATGAGGTGACTGGATGGAGTCACTGAAGCAGTAGGCGTGAGCTTAAATGGACTCCAGAAGATGGTAGAGGACAGGAAGGCCTGGAGGAACGTTGTCCATGGGGTCGTGATGGGTCAGACATGACTTCGCAACTAACAGCAAAGTCCTCAACTTATAAGTAGTCCTCAACTTAATGAAATAAGTTATATACAGATAGTCCTCAGCTTTAGTGACCATTCAAAGTTACAACAGTACTGAAATGAGTGACTTATGACTGATCATTGCAGCATCCCCACGTTCATGAGATCAAAGTTTGGACCCTTGGCATGTATTTACAATAGTTGCAGCATATCAGGGTCATGTGATCACCATTTGCAACCTTCTCCGCCAGCTTCTGGCAAGCAAAGTCAAGGGAGGGGAAACCACATTTGCTTACTGACTGTAAGATACACTTAACTGCAATGGTTTACTAAACAACTGTGACAAAAAAGGTCATAAACTTGGGCATGACTCATTTAACAACTGCCTTGCTTAGCAGTGAAAATTTTCATCCTAATTGTTGTAGTAGATAAGGACTACTCGTGGTTTCCTTAAATTATACTGCCAAAATTGGACAGCTTCATCCTGAAGCCTGGCTATGTAGTTTTTCAGTCAGGGAAACAGTATGAAGTAGTCTTAAAATAGATCTAAAACCTTTATGATGCTGAGAAACAGAGCAACATATTTCTGGAAATAATCACCCGTATTTGTGGAACCATCCATTTCTGTGATACAATGTGACTCACTGCAGTCCTTGATGCAATCAAGCGGTTGTGGTCCTGAGTTTATGAAATGCTGCCTCTGCGTTTTAAAATGCCCCAATCTAGCTGGGACCTGGGCTAGAGAACTTTCTCCTAATGCATGAATCAGAGGGAAGGAACTAAATGGAGCAATTATGTGAGCAGTTTTCTGCTGTCTGTAGAATGAGCTGTTCTCTTCATGCTGAGAATTACCTAGCCCAGTATTTTTCAACCTTGGCTGCTTGAAGATATGTGGACTTCAATTCCCAGAACTTCCCAGTCAGTCATGCTGGCTGGGGAATTCTGGGAGTTGTAGTCCACATATCTTCAAGCTGTCAAGGTTGAGAAACACTCACCTAGATCAGGGGTCTGCAACCTTGACAACTTTAAGACTTGTGGACTTCAGTTCCCAGAATTCCTCAGCCAGAATTTTCCACATTCATCCCTGAAATGATTCCTCTGCATGAATTCATATTAGTTTCCTTGTGGAAAAAGGCATAGGAGCCACACCCAACCCTTTGGATAAGATGCTTGTTATTTTATGCCATGGTTTTTGCTGCTGCTGTTACTGAATATAATTTTGTTTCTTCCAATTTTTGGACTTTTAAAAATTAAATATTTATAAATATATTGGCTGTTATTGTTACATTGCTAGTTGCCTTTTTTTTTTTTTTTTTAAAAAAAAAGATTTTTTGAACCAGAATGGCAAAATAAAATAAGTGTCTGTAGAGTTCATTGGATATTGAATTATGCCGTATATTTCAATCCCCAGTGGAAAATAAAAAGCTAATAACTCAATCTGACATATGTGTAGTCCAGCCATGTTGATTCAGAGGTAAGTCTCTTTAGAGTCCCCCCAGGCTGTTATTTGTACATTTGTCTTTACACATTTGGAGGTTTAGAGGTGGAGAGTAGCTGCAAATACTTTTACTATATACCTGCTTACCTTCAGCAGCCTCTCAAACAAAATAATAATAATAATAATAATAATAATAATAATAATAATAATAATAATAATAATAATAATAATAATA
>NW_015387325.1:78202-104627 GCF_001527695.2 Protobothrops mucrosquamatus
TTCCCTCCATGTAGATGTGGTTCCATTGAGGACCACTCGCTGAGTATGGCCGGTCAGCCAGCTACGGATCCATCTGGTGGTGATGCTGTCTACCCCACATTTTTCTATCTTGTCAAGTAGTAGGTTGTGATGTACTTTATCAAATGCCTTACTGAAGTCCAAGTAAATTATATCCACAGCATTCCTCTCATCCACTAATGTCCAGGGTATACTTGATAGT
Source organism: Protobothrops mucrosquamatus (assembly GCF_001527695.2). Taxonomy (NCBI): domain Eukaryota; kingdom Metazoa; phylum Chordata; class Lepidosauria; order Squamata; family Viperidae; genus Protobothrops; species Protobothrops mucrosquamatus. The sequence goes on from NW_015387325.1 coordinate 78,423, forward strand.
CCTTCCCAATGGATAAAGATTTGATTTTTGTAGAGTGTTCATTTTTATAATTGCAATAAGTAAGACATTTTTATAAAAGCAATAAGTAAGACATTTCCCTTTATTATCTGTTCTTCCATACTCACCATCTTTTCCATGTTGCTTTTGCTGTCTTTCTCTTGTCAACAATTTATATGAAAATAATTGACAATGAGATTTCTCCTTCTCCTTCTCCTTCTCCTTCTCCTTCTCCTTCTCCTTCTCCTTCTCCTTCTCCTCCTCCTCCTCCTCCTCCTCCTCCTCCTTTGCCTTCACTTTTTTTTTCTTCAGAAAAAAGTCTGTTTAACTTTTATAGACTTAGCATTGGTTGCATCATATCTGGTTTGATGACTAGAGATGTTAATTATTGAAAATTCAGTTTACATAGTCAATTCTGCCTCCTTCTCATTTTGGAATTTATCAAAAATATCAGATGTTACTTCTGTCCTTGGAATAAGTGTTATTGTTTTCTTCATGAACAAAGCTTTTAATCGCTTGTTATTTCATTAGTTCCCAGTTTCTTATGGACTTTTGATAGCTCTGCATGTCCTAGAGTTGGAAGATTATTGGAGGATACCTCATGCAGGATGCAACTTAAAGCATCCCTGAAAGACTATTCTCCAGCCTCTGCTAAGTACTTTTTAAGATATCTTCAGTGGTGTTTATTGAGGTCCAAGTGAATCTTCAATAAATTGAGAGGAGGGCTCAAAGGATGCTCAAAGTTTTGTTTGAGTGGAGAAAGAGAAGTGTGCTTATGTAGTTTTCTCCATAGCTCTACATAGGAAGGTTTCTGTTGTGTAGTGGGAACAGCGAGGCATTGAAGACGCAGAGTTGAAATAACAGCTCTTTATTAGGTTCTCACAGAAGCAAGCTCTAGCAGCTGCTTGATACAGCTGTGCGAAACTGGCATTCTGAGCACTGGTGTCGTCCACCACAGCCAAGACAGCTAGGAAAGGGAACTGCCTTGTCAAGCGGCCGCTGCCTTCTTTCTGGGATCTTCTGCACCCGGTCGATCTCAATGTCTACGTCTGGATCTTCTGTTCTCTCAGATTCTTCATGATGCACAGCCGTCTGGCTGGGGAAATTCTTTGAGGGATGTAAAGCCTTGACGGCTCCACCTGCGGCCTCTTCTGCCATCACTTCTTTCAGTGCATCCTGGAATGTCAGGGTCTCTTTAGCGAACAGCCTCTGCTGTAAGTCTCTGCTTCTCAGACCACATACCAGTTGGTCCCGGAGCCGGTCCTCTAGGTCTGGAAACTCGCAGAGCCTGGGGTGGCCATGTATTCCGCAATGGTTTCACCTGGCTGCTGCTCTCTCTGCTTGAACATGTGTCTGTATGTGATAATGGATAGTCTCGGTTCGAAGTGCTCTTTGAGCCTACGTTTTAAGTCAGTGAAGGTGACTGACTCCAATGTAGCAGGAGCGACTAGGTTCTCCGCTATATCAAAGGTGGCTTGGCCACACACGCACAACAAGGTTGCAGCTTTTAAATTATCTTCTCTGACCTGGTTTGCTCTGAAGTAGTTTTCTACTCTTGAGACATACGAACTCCTTCATTTGGGGTGTGTTACGTCGAACTCTGAAAGTTTGCCAACTTTGGCCATAGTTTGGCTGTTTCAGCATCTCCAATACTTTATGCTTTCAGGGCTTCTGTGAGGTTCCTAGGGACGGGTCCCAAGGAATCTTCTACCTCCAGCGTTTGCGTACTGGCAGGCAGAAGGGGGGAACACGGTTCCAACCAGGGCACTGATGCCTAATCTTACCCCTTTAGTGACTTAGTTCTCTTCTTCCTAGCAGCATAATCCCACCTTCGTCGCCACTGTTGTGTAGTGGGAATAGCGAGGCATTAAAGACGCGGAGTTGAAATAACAGCTTTTTATTAGGTTCTCACAGAAGCAAACTCTAGCAGCTTCTTGACTTATATTTATATGGACCACCACTAGGCGGCGGCCAATCAGTTTAAAGTACTCATTCCTGCCTAAAACACAAGGCTTAAAGTTATACAGACAGACAGTCTATGACTGTGGTGGCAAACCTATGGCACGGGTGCCAGAGGCAGCACTCGAAGCCCTCTCTGTGGGCACACGTGCCATTGCCCCAGCCTTGCCTCCCCCTGCGACCCCCTCCTCATCAGCAGCCCCCCTGGAGGAGAGTTGCCCCCGAGCGTGGCCCATGCAAAGCAGCACAGCCAAGGACATGGCAGCCAGGTAGTGTAGACAAGACTCTGCCCTCACACCCCATCATGCACAGTTGATGCTGCAGGGCGCAGGCAGAGGGCGTGGCCGCCATGGTGCTGCTGGGCTGCCTGGGCAATCTGCGGCGAGCCCTGGAGGCGGTGAGTGGCCTTGTGGGCAGGTTGGGTGGGGCAGAATGGGGGTGGGGCAGGGGGTGGAGTGGGGGCGGGGCAGTTTTGGGCACTCGGTCTCTAAAAGGTTCACCATCACTGGTGTATGATTTAAATAAACAATCAGTTAACTGTTCTTTATAACAGACCCTTTGAATTGCTTGATATATAACAGTTTCCTTGCCTCAGATTTTCCTACTAATGTGTAGAAGAGCCATGAAAATTATCCAACTAGGTAACATTATTAGTGAGACTTTGGTGTTCTCTGAATCTGGTTGTTTGCCTCCAGGTGTTACCTTATCCAACTAGGTAATATTATCAGTGCATCAATAACATACACTAATGATGTTACATAGTTGGGTAGTGAAACATCTGTAAGAAAACAACCAACCTCAGAGAGCACTAAGAACTCTGCAGTTCAGCCCTGAGTTATACATATTTTCTTTTACTAAACCATATTATAGCTTCTACCTTTACAAAGTCCAAAGCATTTGCTACCACAACAGCATATAAGATGAACAATGCCTAATAGTGTAAAATCAACACTTTTATTCTCCTCTTAATACTTTTTTTCCCCATCATTGGTGGCAGGCTTTCCATTTGACAAGAACTCAGCAAATACCGAGGGAAGACCTTTGCTGAAATTTGCTGCTATCAAACGCTAACACCATCGGGAATAAGAGTCTGATTCTATTTAAGGCAGCACTTTATATGCTTATATTGTTATAACTGTAGGTCACTTTTTCCTGGCGCTTAAATCCTAGAAAAACATTTTGCATGCTATATTCAAATCTGCAGATCTTTTTAATGTTCATATATGGACTTGTAATATCCAGTATTCCCCATTGTGTTCTGTGAACAAATGCACATGAAATCCATATAGTGAAAGACACATTTCCTCAAGCGTATTCCAGGTGCTGAAACTCCAGCAATGCTTGAAATCTAGGTCACCACATGACTTATATCATAAATTAGTATTATTTTTTAACTAGAACATTGTGCCAGTCTTGATAAGATTCACTGCTTGGGATGAAAATTTAAGGAAATAAGAACAATAAATTATCTTTTGTTGCTGTGGTTTTAAAGATAATGAATATAGCTTGTCCATTTTCATAAAATATATCAATGCCAGCTCCATATATGTTTCCTGAAAACATGCATTTGGAATTAATTGCATATTAAAACCTGTACATAATATCTCATTTTGCCAATTGACCCAACTGTAACTCCTTTTATGTCCTATTTATTCAAAGGAGTGTTGGGAATGCAGCTTAGACAAACTGGAATCTGCTGCCATTAGATGGCCACCAAATTAAATAGTTTTTAAAAGGAATTGGGAACAGTCAAGAGGGAGAGGTTATAAATAGTTGCAAGTCTTGTTGGCTTTTTAGTATTGCAAAAAGCAAGCAAGCAAACAAACAATCAAACAAACCCTGTTCCTTTTAAAGGGAAGCTGGTTTGTTCTCTTGTCTATGCTTTCTGAATGCCTCTAGTTAACCACCATGAGGCTCAGAATGCTGGACTAGATGAGCCATTGACCCAATCTAGCATGACTTTTATGTTCTGATGTGTATTCTTCTTTATGGTATCAAAGATGTTATTGCCTCTGTCTCCAGCGACAATAAAGAAGCCTGCGTGTTAGCACTGACACAAGGGACGATGAAATGTCCATTTTGACATCATAATGAAAATTCTGAATCTTTTGAACTCTCAATATAATGTAAAGTCAAAAATGTAAGGGGTGGATCTTGCATTGTATTGGCACAACACATACTTCATCATTTTGATATATTAAAAAAAAAAACCTCCAATCACTGGGTGCACCAATGTATTTGAGAGGTTACTTAGATAAAGACTGACATGGAGTTTGGATTCTAATGTGATTGAAATCTATTATGAGTAGCTGAACTATCAGCTTCTGCACTTCAGATCCCAACAAGTGAGTATTTGTAGACAAGGCAAGCAATGTTTCCAACAGGAAAAACACAAAAATCAGGAAGAAAATGACATCAGGTGCCAGAACAGTAATTTCCCATAAAAATGGGAAATATTGAATTCTCCAAATTGTTATTTTTATTTTTTAAATGCCAATATTTCACAAAACCATTAAACTAATAAAGGACCACTGTGGTTTGCATGGTTAGCACACTGGGAACGAGGTTAGCAAGCCCGTGTTTGAGATCTAAGTGTTGGCATGGGGCAGGGTTGAGCTCCCGTCCTTTGCTCCAGTTCTTGCTGGGGAAATGAAAGGAATCCCCAACTGAATATCCCCCAGGCAACGGTAATGTCACTGACTAGTTCTTTCAACCTGGAAGCACCCCAGTGCTTCTGACATGAGTGCAAGCAAAACAAGCTTATCATAGAGACCCCCAATTTTCCATCTACCGGTAAATTATATTTTTGAAGTTCTAGTGATAGCACATGAAAATGGTGGTGGGTTTGTGATAGAGTGAACTAAAAACTATTTTACTTTTTAAATGTTTAGTTGTCAATCCATCAACCACTAAGATCTTAAGAAACTGATCACTTGGCAAGTTGACCTCTTCATAAAGTTTCTCTACTAACTATTATGCTTTTAAATGATGTTCTATGCAATTTTAAAATAGGTAAAATGCTTTACGTGTTAGGGTACAAGCAAGTTTCTACTTTTCAGATAGGAACTGTAACTATTAATATATCATAAAAGTTGCTTTCATTCAAGCGCCTGTGATCTTCTGCTGTTTTTTTTTTCCACATTTAATTTAAATCCAGGTGCTGCAATGAATTCTACATTCTCTCTAGGTTGTTTGTGATATTGGATTGGTTGCATCATATTTAAACACCATTGTTTCATTACTATTCATAGAGCTTCAGATTTTTATTGCCCTTTTTGGATAAGGACGGCAAATTGTTTTTATAGACATTAAGCCTTGGAATACCCAATTACGGCTTACAAGTAATGCCATTAAAGCAGGCTTAGTTCTTCTATTCTGTGTGAAAATAAATGTAGATTTTTTTTCCAAAATAGTTTGAGCTACAAAGGCTATGGCCAAAGGATTCTTAGAATTTTTGTAGAAGATACTGCCATAAATCAATTAATTTATAAAATGCAGCCTATCCAAAATAGAAAGCATATATCAAAATTTAATTGGAAGCAGAAAATAAAAAGCATTTTTGAAAACTGTTTGGATGCTTGCTTAATATTTGTAGCAAAATGTTATTATTACTATCTCTAGTATGTTCCATTAATGTTAGTACTGATATGTTCTAGAAACATGAATGCTAATTTTGTGGACGCATGAACGATAGCATTTTTCCAAGCAGCCTAACATGAAATAACTAGGTATAAATTCATGTGATCATTTCTGAAAAAATCTTTGGTAATGTGAAACTACTTATTTCTTTCTGCTTTTTGTGGAGTATTCTAACTATGCAGTTCCAGCTACATGAAATTTGAAGATATTTAGAGAAGAATTGGCTGTATGAAACATCTGTTGTGCCAAAGCACACTTTTCTTAATATTTAAATTTAGTTCTGAATTACTTTGGCTGTCAAGCAATCTTTATATTTGTATCATTAACATCCAGCACTTTTTATGCCAACTAAAAAGTAGGGATGGAAAATAATATTCCATCATGGATTCTGTTAGGAATGGACTTGAGTATTCTGTTCCCTCTGGATTTTTCTGAGACATGGATCTTGGCATCAAAGGAAGTCTGATTACCAGTTGCCTTGATCAAGAATCTTAAAAAATAAAATAAAAAAAATCTACTCTACTGAAAGTTGCATAGAAACGGGAGTAGTTACACTTTTAAAAAGAGCTTACATCAGGGAAATTTGTGTTAAAGAAATCTACATTAAGGACATTAATTTGTCAGAAACAGAAGCAGGGTAATTTACATTTTTAAAATGCAAAAAGTGTACTGGGCAATTTATGTTAACAGCTACATAAATTAGGAGAACATGCATATACAAAAGCTCTATTATGTTAGAGGACATGAATGTAAATGATTGCAGCAATTCCTGCATACTTTTTTGTAAAGCACCTTTGGCCTGGAATTATCCTCATAATATAAGGAAGTTTGTATTGGTCCATACATATCAACCAGAAAGTGATTCCAGATACATACTGCCCCATGGTGCTAAATTGGGTGTGGGTTTTTTTAGTCTAATTGATACACTGAAACCCTTCTTCCATGCCAATTTGTCAGGTTTGAGCTGCTGTTCTCTTGATCCCATACATGAAGTACAAATTATTGAAAAATAAGTAATATGTTAATGACCAGCAATTCCCTACAGCAGGGGTCCCCAACCCCTGGTCCATGGCTTGGTATTGGGCTGCAGCCCATTCAGATCCAGGCTGTGGAAGTGGTGGGTGAGTGAGCATGAAACTGCATTTGTGAAAGTGGTGCATGCGTATATGTGCAAAACCATCCCCTTTTCCACCCCTTTGGCCGCCTCCAACTTCAATGGTCCACCGAGCCAGGATTCCGCTGCCTTATAGGAAGCAAGGATCTGGAATGGAAAGTTTTCTATTGCCTAGACTAATTTAAAATCCAATCTTATCAGAGAATCTTATTGCTTCATAGAAAAGCTTACTGCTTACTGCTTCATAGAAAAGGATGTGCCTTGATTTTCCTTCCTTGCACAAGCAACATACAGGATGTATATCTTTTTAAAACACAGGCTTGCTCAATTATACTATATGCATTTTCGAATAAAAGAGCATTAAATGACTACACAATGTTTTTGACAGAAGAGTGAAGAAAAGAGCATCTAAAGCAACTCAAAAGAAGCCTTCACTTCTGAACAGATTTGATGGAATTTCATCCACAAAATGTGCTTTTGGCTGAAAACCAAGATCTCTCCAAAAATATAAATAAATCAAGTTTCTTTAGAAGTGTGGGCAGTTAGAATAGAAAAAAAAGAAACTGACTTTAGTACAGCAGTATTAATGAATATTATAATATACTCAGGCAGTTAATTGCATCATATTTTTTTCCCAAAGTAATGCTTCACCTTTGTTGCTAACTTAAAGCATGAATGGTGAAATGTCAGATTAAGTCTTGGCATATATTTTAATTAGAATGGGAAAAAGGATTGTTACAGGAATATGCTATGGGACAGGCAGAAAATCTGAGACTCTGTAGATCTTTTGGAAGAAACAATTTCTTGTTGTAAATCCCTAACAGGCACTGATTGTGTCTGGCTGAGGAATTATGGGAGTTGAAGTCCACAATTCATAAAAGGGCAAATTTGAAGACCCCTGTTCTAGATCAAAAACATCTTGAATGCAAGGATTGCTTGCCCTATAATAGGTCTAAAACTGGGGCTATCAAATCTGAGCTTCATGGATCCTGACAACCACTATTTGGAAGGAAAGTGTTAGTGTATTCTGTATTTCTTGCTGCAATACTGTATATTATCCAGATCGGTGTCTGTCAATCTCAACAACTTTAAGATGTGTGGACTTCAACTCCCAGAATTCCTCAGTCAGCCAGGTTTTTGCAACTAAATTATTGGCCAGAGAGTTGTCATGGTTGATTTTGCTTATCTAAAAAAATCTTGTCTTTATAAAAAAAAAAGACAGCTAATTTTCAGTGACAGGGAAACACCCTGTTGCTATGGCTTTTCCTCAGCTATCCCTGCTGACGAAAAATAGAAAATGACTTACGTTTGTAAAATGTCCAGTTCTCTGCCTTCCAGCCTCTCTGTGTATATGAGTGTGCCTAAACGCGCGCACACACAAATGTTTTAAAGTGAAAACCAATAATGGGAGTCTAACATGTTGAAGAGTGGAGTGTGCCAGCAGTTAAATTTTGGTAGATTTGCTAGTAATACAGGGACAGAGACTCTGTTGTCCTCTTGGAGTTTAAAGCAGAACTCTTTCAGCCAAACTAATGGGTAGGAATTCTGCAAATTGCAGAGCAAAATTCTTAGAGTGTCTCCAATTATCTCTTCTTCTCCACTTCTGATCTGTTTAAAGGCTCATGTCAATTTATTGAAGCGCTTGAATTTAAAGTAGCTTCAGAGTTACAAAATCATTCCCAAACACTACAATGAAGAGGAGTCAAACAGGCTGATATTCTAAGAGATGGAGTGAACCACAGTTTTTTATATTAGGACAGTGTTTCTCAGCCTTGGCAACTTTAACATATAAACCCAGAATTTCTCAGACAGACAGCAGCTAAAAAAGCTAATGCAATCCTTGGTTTCATAAACAGAGGGACAGAATCAAGATCACGTAAAGTATTAGTACTGCTTTATAAAACCTTAGTAAGATCACATCTGGAATACTGCATCCAGTTTTGCTCACCACAATATAAAACAGATATTGAGACTCTGGAAAAAGTGCAGAGAAGAGCAACAAGAATGATTAAGGGACTCTAGTCTAGAGAAAAGAAGGAATAGGGGCAACAATATAGCAATGTTCCAATATTTGAGAGGCTGCCACAAAAAGTGGGATTCAACCTATTTTCCAAAACACCAGAAGGCAAAACAAGAAACAATTGATGGAAACAATCAAGGAGAAAAGCAACCTAGAACTAAGGAGAAATTTCTTAACAGAACAATTAACCAGTGGAACGGCTTACCTTCAGAAGTTGTGGGTGCTTCATCATTGGAGGCTTTTACGAAAAGACCGGACAGCCACTTGTCTGAAATGGTATAGGGTACCATTTGAGTAGGGGGTTGGACTAGAAAACCTTTGAGGTCCCTTCCAATTATTCAGTTGGATCCTGGGAAGGTATTCAATGATTATTCTGTATAGGATACAATTCTCTAATTTTGTTTATTTGGCTATATGAGAGATTTCTCAAATGATCTATTTAGCATTACATTAGCTTCAAAGCTCCTTGCATCTTACTCATAGTTTGTTTTAGTTACTTACCTTGAGCACTAGTTCTAAAAGGAAAACAGGATTGACATTTCATAAAATATTTTTTTCTTTTGTTATATTTCCTTTTTACATAATGGTATTAAAAATGTTGCTCTCGTGATTATTTTGAGTTATGTATGATTTGCTGGTGTGATAAAACTAAAGAAACTCATTCACAAGTTTTTTTTTCTAAACATAAGACAAAAAATTCACACCCACATACTCAGTCTGGGTGTCTTTCTTTCTCTCTGCTATTAAGAATTTGAGTAATATCTCCAAACAGTGTTTGGAAAGTAACGTAGGCATTTTGTACATCTATATAGACAGGTGCATTGGGGATGATGGAAAAGCCATCACCTCAATTACACACTTTTTGCTTCTCATCCCATATACCCATCTAATATCAAATGGAATAAGAAGCACTTCAAGGGAAGTCTAAGAGCATCTGGATGCTGCTGCCTCTTTACAATGCTCCCATTTTTGCAATATATTATTTTCCTTGGTTAAACTGATGTCTTGAAAGCAATTTCAAATAAACAGCAGAATGATCAAAGATCAGTTTCTGCCTGAAAACCCTTGTGAGTGTTAGAGAACATAGTGAAGCAGCAGTAAAACTGATTCACATATTTGAAGGAGTGATTTTTAAAAAACGTGAAATTTAGATAGTATTGAGAAACACAACATCCTGGCTGATGTTGGCTCATCTGAAAAACTTAATAAAAATTAGCTCTGCTTAATACTTACACAGGATACCACCAAGAGTCCTAGGGCTGTTGTTAGACTTGCAGGGAGGTTGAAAAAAAAAACATATCCTGGAATATAAACTAGTTTGGTATTATTTCCATGAACACCTCATGGACCTGGTCATTAGGCCGCCAGAAGTTAAACTCAGCTTGAAGGAAAATATACTGGGCATAAAAGCAAACAATTAAGCTACGATCTTCTACATATTCAATTTAATAAGCAAACCCAATCACAATGTCAGCAAAATAAGAAAATGGTATTATTAAACTAAAAGCAACCAGCCAACGAAGTTATTAAAGCTGTATTATTTCCAGAAAGTCTAGAAGTACAAGAATCAAGGATGCCTAAAATAGCTGGGATTACCCAACGATTTTAGCATGATCTCAAGCAGACAATAGAAGTAGGTAAGCTCTATTGAGAGAACATTTCATGTTCAAGAGGCCATCCATTTAATGGCAACCTTTTAAATCAAAGATGAAATTCTTAGATAGATGACCTTCAACTTTGGTAGGACCATTACCCATGCGTTCACCTCCATGCTAACAGGAAAAGAAAGTTTGGAAGAATATTCTGTCATTGGGCTATTTATTTAATAATGCATACACTTTATCCATAGCATTATCTGCGTGTTGATGGTGTTTCATTATACCAAGAAAACTTTCCTGCCTAGAAGGAAAACCTGTATGCCTTTCTGCTGAAACTATTTATATTTTATCTGCTCTGTGGTAACATTTTAATCCTAGTTGCTTGTGGGGTTTTTTCCATTCTGTTATCATTTAATTGTTCTATTGATTTTTGTATTTATTATTGTTAACGTTAACGTATGATTCATGGCAAACCGGATCTAAATATTTATCAAAAATACATTTTGTCATTTGTCCGTTGTTCAAAATTGTAAAGTCAATAGCACATTGAGGCTTATAATTGTTCCTCTTGCTCATTCTTTTTCTTTCGATGCAGTTGTGGAGCTGTAATTATGTCTTCTCTGGAGCAATTGCTGATGCCAGTTTTGATAAACTGTTAGTAATTTATGGACATCCTTCAGTCCATTTGCACTTCGACTATTGGTGGTTTAAAAAAAAAAAAGAGGTGTTTTTTTTCTCCCCCTGTTCAAGCTAAAATGTACTATGTCTTATCTACAACTAGTATATTTCAAATAAACTTTGGAAAATTAAATACTTTCTCAGGGCCCAGATTTTTCCTTGGGTTTTTTTTGACCAAGTCTTTAGTAACTACATTTCAAATGTTCTTTTTTTTCTGAGCAGATTAGAACTCTCAGTGCTTATATGAGGAATTCATTGTGAGTTACTTTGAAGAAGGGGTTATGAATTTTTCTCCCCCTCCCAGATGTAATGAATGGGAAATAAAAGATTGAATTCAAAATGCTATGTTTCAATTCAAGCCTTCTTGCATTAGCAGAATGACAGGAACATTGGGGGCGGGGAAGTCAACCTCCCACCAGCAACAAGGAAAGAAAAACAAGAACCAGAATTCATTATGATGAGCCCTGAAACCAGAAGTAATGCATCTGCCAAGGCAGATTGATGGCAGGCACTCCACATAGATATTAAATATGATTCCCTCTCTCCTATATGCATTCATAGAGATACACACTTGTTTGTAATACCGAGAAGAGTGTCCGCATCACTATTTTTCATCTCTGCTTTTGTTTTACTTTTATTATGTTCCTCCTATATACACTAGACTTGAAGAATTTTGACACTGAGTCATTTTCCTCTGCTTTAAAAGGCATTTAAGATGAAGAGCAAGAGTCCCAAGGAATGAAATTCATCAAATAGTTATACCGGTAAAATCAATTCAAATTTCCCTTGTCTATCATGGTTGCATGTTTTGCTTTGTTCAAATGATAGGTCATATATATGTTCTTCCTTTATGAGGAAAAGAACAATGAGCAGTTCTACAATAATCATAAATGATGGCCAGAAGAATGTTGCTCCCTTAGATGAAAGTGAAGGAGCACACCAAAGTTGATAAGGTCAGAAAAGAGTTGTCAAAATGGGCCTTCTGAAGGGAGGAGGAGGAGGATGCACTCAGGGACTTTTCCACTGAAGACTGAGATGGTGTCAGGACTACACATGAATTTCCATTTAAATTGATTTATTATTAATCATGCCTATGCACCAGAATCTACTCAACTAAGGTCAGCACTATCTTGGCATTAGATAAAGGTCAACAGAATTCAAGAGGGGTTGGACTTATTCCATTTTTGGCTACATAGAGAGTCTAGACTGATTTCTCTTTTGACTCTACCCCAGGCTCTGCCACTCCTTCTCCTACAAGCAGTTTAGACGAAGTTGAAGGTGCACACATATGGGAAGTTAATTAGGGTGATGATAATGTGGTTGAGAATTCCTCCAAACCACAGGTACTTCTACTTGCATCTGGCCTGTAAATTGAACACTGATATATGGAATGGAAGAAGGAATACAAGATTGTTGCTGCCCTGAATTTTGTTTTTGTTTTGTATAAATTAAAAGCAAATGTAGATGAAAAAACTAAAGAGTGTCTTTCTATAGAAGCTGGAAGTTAACTCTATTCCAACAAGGATGATGCTCTAGTGTGAAAATAACAACTATTGTGAAAATCCAGAACATACCATTGTCTAGGGGTAATCATAATAGCAGTGACATAATAGCAGTGTTCCAATATCTCAGGGGCTGCCACAAAGAAGAGGGAGACAAGCTATTCTCCAAAGCACCTGAGGGCAGGACAAGAAGCAATGGATAGAAACTAATTGTAAGAACCAACCTACATCTAAGGAGAAATTTCCTGACAGTTAGAACAATTAATCAGTGCAAAGAGTTGCCTCCAGAAGTTGTGGGTGCTCCAACACTGGAGGTTTTTAAGAAGACATTGGACAGCCATTTGTCTGAAATGATATAGGGTTTCCCACTTGAGCAGGGGGTTGGACTAGAAGACCATCAAGGTCTTTTCAAATTCTGTTATTCTCTTATTCTCTCAGCCCCACCGGGCAGATTGGACCAAAAATCAATTCCACATAGGAAGGTTATAACTACTTTTATTAAAAATGGATACAATAACTTAATCTCGAAAGTCTGATGCTATGCCCCTTCTGTCTTTTATACCTTGTGTATTAGCAGTGAACAATACAATACATTCAAAAAAGAACATTAACCTCTGCATTAAAATAAGGAGAGTGCAAGAAAAAAATAACCAAGATAGTTCATGATGGTTTCATAAATCACACACATACACTAAATTGGACTCTTCTAATACCCAATGCCCAACACTTTGTGCGGATAATCCAAATGTGCTAGCAGCCTTCTAGAACAGGGCTTTTCAACCTTTTCACCCATTGTACCACTTTTAGGATATGGCAATATCCGAGTACCACCAGTCGCCTAGCAAGGTGTCAAAAACTTGATGACAAAAAAAAAGAAAGAAAAAAAGTGATGAAGTACATGTAGTCCTCAACTTACAACAGTTCGCTTAGTGACTGTTCAAAGTTACAATGGCACTGAAAAAAGTGCCCCCCAAGCCACAGCCAAGCAAGACACCTGCCTGCCCACCCGGCAGCGCTCTTCCTCCTGTCCGAGGTTTTCATTACTGTGAGCATTTCTGTTGAGGATTGGCAGTGGGGGTGGGGTGGTGGGTGTTTGGTTTTTATTCCCCCATCTGCTGGGTGGTTGCAGCAGGTTTTGGTCACTTCACATGACCCTGGGACACTGTGACTGTCATAAGTATGAATCAGTTGCCAAGTATCTGAATGTAAATCACAAGACCCTGGAGATGCTGCAATATTCCAGCTGATCGGCGCTTCTTCTGGGCTCAGCAGAAGTGGCAGGATCAGTGCCGAGCTCCAGCTGGAGCCTGGTGCTGATCCTGGTGCTTCCACTGAGCCCAGACAGTCCTGAAGCAATGATCCTGGCGCTTCTGCTGAGCCCTGACAGCCCTGCAGCTCCAGCCATTTCTCGCTCAGGCTTGTGCGGTGCTGCCACTGGTTCAGCTCATTCCCCTCCCCCGCTACTTTTCTAGGATGGTCGCGTACCACCTGCCAGGTGCCAATGTACCACAGGTGGTACCCATACCACTGGTTGAAAAGCCCTGTTCTAGAAGGCCCAAAGGATCAAGACCAGCTAATATCAGAGGGAGGAGAAGGTAGTGTAGGGCATTTGCTATTCTAATGCTAGAATAGTGATGGAAAACCCATGATTATTTATTTATTTTATTAATTGGATACCCCAAACAAAGAAACACAATTCACACATAAATAAATGAGAGGGGAAAAAACCCCTAAAAACAATGAGGAAATCATACAGTGAAATGCTTATGCACAACGTGTGTGTGTGTGTGTGTTTGTGTATGCATAAGCATTTCACTGTATGGTAGTCATATTTCATTATAATCATCCATTGCTAATTTATGTCTGAAAATGGTTTGTTTGTAAGTTGCTTATGATATCAATTTTGCTGACAACTGAGTATATGGAAGCATATAATTTATATTTTCCATGCTGCAAGATAAGTCTTTTAGTTATAAGTAGGTTGCAGAGATTCCATTTTCTTTGTCCAGGTGTCAAGTTTCATGCAGTAAGAAATAGTTTTAAAAATATGATTGTTTGAATATACTAAAAAAAATAATTCAAAGTTAATACATGTAATGACTTCCTCCCCGAGTGGATCAATTAGAGGGCACTATTCAAATTTAACTTTGAATGAAATGTGCATGTTACTGGATAACAATGCAATCATTTATTGAAGTTTTTTTTTCCTATATAAAAGCATCTGAGTCCTATAGGCCTGAACATTCTTTTGTTGTTGAATAAGAAACATACTCTAACTTTTACTGAAGTTTTTCCAGTTGCTGTTAACAATTGTCCCCATTGTCTAGGCAAAATAGGAGTCTTTAATGCTTTATTACATTCAATCATGAAAGTTTGCATATCAGATTGATTCATCACCAACCTAATTGTAGAAAGAGTAATTGTAGGAGGTTTTGTGAATAGGATTTAATAATCACTAGTAGTGGATTAAGTGTTTCCAAGGCCAAAAATGCCTCAGGTTCAAATTGGAATATCAATAGACATTTTAATTTTAAATACTGCCACTGAGCCATACTAGGCAGATAATGTTTGTTCTTTAAAATGGAAAATGATAACATATCATCTTTAGCTATTATTTAAGCAAAAATATAAATCCTGGCTTCCATCTATATTTTCCATATAATTGGTTTTTAAAAATCAGTTTTGAAATTTGGATTGCTGTATAGTATCAACATATAGTCTCTGTGCATATGTGAATGTGTGTGTACGTGTGTGTGTGTGCATGTGTGTATTTGTGTGTATGCCATTTGTTAGAAATAATGTAAGACATTATGGTAATAGTAAGAGGAGCTAGTGGAAATCTGTTTTAATATTGATCCTCAGATACTCCAACTAACAATAAATGTAATATAGGAATATTCTACATGTTCTCCCGAAGATGGAGAATTTCCACAAGACAGATATTAAAAAATAGCATTCATCAAAATTTGACCTTCTCCTCTCTTTAATACACAATCTTTTTAAAAAAAATTGAAACAGAATGTCCATATAAAAAAATTGGAAAACACTAAATTTTTGGAAATGTTTTATATATACACATATATATGGAAATTCCATGCAAAATGATTAATATTCTAGTATATACATTCATTTTAAAAATATTAACATTTCCCCACTTGGTGACTGTCATCTATCAAAATTCAAGATCTCCTTAGGTATTTTATTCATGTTTAAATTTACTGTCTTCAAAATGTCACCCTATCTCAAGATTGTTACTATATTTATTACAAATATAAACTTGATAATTGTTCAATGATATGATGAAGGGATTTTCTCCTATTGTCATCAATTCTAACTTGGACCAGAAAATGCCTTTGTAACTTAAAAGAAGACTTTACCTTGTAAAATAATCATGCCTTTAGATCCTTATATCAAATATAAGAGCAAATTTCAGCTGAACTATATGTATTATGTGACAAAATACTTATCTGTGTCTTGAATTTCATATTAATTAATTTCATTGTAAAACCTCAGGTTTTAGTATTATAAGAAGAATTACAAACACAGTTTTATAAAATCCCTCACATGTCTCTGTTCTTGTTTTTTTAGTAAATGAAAAAAATCCATCCCTCTCATGATCTAACATGTTTTTTGCCATGTGACTTTTTCAGATCTTCTGTTTGGGGGCCCTAACTGAGCTATGTCAGATGTCTTTTTAATCCAGATGGAAGATAACATGAAATTGACAGAAATGTTATTTTTTTTCTCATATTTTTCCTTATAGGATATGTTGCATGTTATCATACAATATCTTTTGCGCCCTGTATTCATAATCCAGGCTATCAATATAACAATTCATGTTAACCAAGTAACATGTGAAATGAAGGCCAATATATTTCCTTTAATTTTGAAAGCTGATAAAAGGAGGAATGTCCCACTGCAATCATATCAATTAATGCTGGTAGTATCTATGATTAATTTTTTTACATTTAATTATTAAATACCTAATCATTTGGTTAAGAATATTAAGTGCCTCCTTTCCCAAATGTGAATTACTAATAATCACTCTAGTCAGCAGGCCTATTCATATATTGCCCAAAGAATAATCCAGTATGTTCAATGGATCTTCAAGTCTAATATGTGACATGGATTCTATATTCTATATGCATATTTTTAGACCAATCTTATAAGATCTTTTCTTTTTCAAATGTTGCAAATGAAATATACACTGTATGCATGTGGGAGTGAATATATGCATATATTCAAATGTATAATTTATGCATACAAGAGAGCCCCCTACAATTACATTACATGATCCCACTCTGTAATTAACACAAATGGAATGATTAACATTCATATATAGAGTTATGTCTATGTGACTTTTATCCATGTATGATTAAGATTATAAGCAGAAAAACATGAGCCTTTAAAAAAAAAAACCAACAGTCTGAATTGGGTTTTGTTGGCTTTTGGGTTGTTTTTTTCCTAGTACATACATATGGTTAATCTGGGATTTGCCTCAGATTGGTCCAGTTTGAGGTGTACAGCTTGCCATTTTCTGGGTTTAACTGTAACCATGCCAGCTTTATTCTTTCCCTGAGGTAATATGTTTCATTCTTGTAGCTGTTAACAACAACTTGCCATCTGGGGATTTATAGACCTTTTTCATTGCATTTCTGAGTTTTCTCCCAGTCCACATAGAATAGCTTTAAAAGCAAGATTACAGGCTGTAAGCTATGGAAAGATCTGCAATATGTGACCTTCTCCTTATTCACAGTTTTTACACGTGGATTTAAGCCTTTAACTGCTATGGTGGCTTCTCTCAGTTGAATAGTTGGAGGCATCACAGATGAAGTATGTTTTAATGAATCATTCCTTGGAGTAGTGGATCTAAGAGCTATAGTTTATAGCAGGGTCCATAAACATTAATGGCTGCAGGTCTTAGTTATGTTTGTCTGTCAGAATCTATTTAGATATTAGCTCTCTCAAATTCATGACAAGTGAACAGGGACCTCTGTGCTAGGATGGTGACCTTCTCTTTTAATGCTGCTAGTTTCCTCTCCCCTATATCCCCCCAAAACATACTGGGGAGGCACTAATCTGGGGGCAGAGGGACACTGTAAAACAGGAGTTCCCAACCAGGGGTGCGAGACGATATTCCAGGGGGTATGAAAACTTGGGTTTTCAAAATTATAGTGTATATGCATAATTTGTTGCTATTATTTCGAGCTTTTGTAAGGGGTGCGAGAATATATCAGAAGCATTCTAGGGGTGCGGGGTATAGAAAAGGTTGGGAACCACTGCTGTAAAAGAAGAAAAGCAGTAATATTGGCTACATTTTATCTATGCTACTTCGGAGAAGTCACAGAAGCAACTTGGTGTCTTCAATATCTATGAAACCCATCAGGTGAGTCAGTGATATTACTAAAGGATTGTAGCTGAACCTTTTTTGGGCACTGTAAGGATGAGAATGGAATGGGAAATCTCTGGCAGGCAAATCATTGCTATTCCTTACCTCCATTCTTTTTTTTTTTTTTAAAAAAAGCTAAACTTAAACAAATGTCTGCCAAATTTCAGTAATATAATCATAGTGTGCTTGGGGGGGGGGGGAACTCACTTCTGCCATAAATGCCTGCATGCTCCTTACAACCGTATAATATCAGCATCTTCCCAATTTTCAAAACTCTGTTTCTGTTCCTGTCTTTGTCCAATTCTGGGGAAATAGATGTCTGCATGTCTGTTTTTCCTTTTCAAATGGACTGTCTCTTGTACAAGAACTCCGTCTATTTGAGGTGAGGAAAACATTTAGTGTTTTGTTTTGTACATTCCTTTCTCTGTTGGAAGGAGCCTATGAATTATTGAACAGTCTTTTGCAAAACATTGTTGCCTGTGACAAGAGGCTGGGAGAAAAATAATCATCCTCTCCTCCTCCTCCTCCTCCTCCTCCTCCTCCTCCTCCTCCTCCTCCTCCTCCTCTTCCTCCTCCTCCTCTTCTTCTTCCTCCTCCTACTCCTCCTTCTGTTTTCACTTTACTTGCTCCTGTGACCTTGATGTTATTACTCAAGTGAAATTTGCTAGTGCAGTAACCACCTTTGGTCTCCGCCAGCACCTTCTGTCACTCTATCAACAACTCTTAATAATTTCAAAGTTTACTTACAGGAAAATAATAGTTCTTGAGGCTCTGCCTTGCCATCTTTTGTTTAGACTTTGACCTTCCTGCTGAGTAGGTCATTGGGGTTTGAAGCATAATGAAAACACACGGAGGAAAGTGTTACTGTCTGATCGTGTGGTGTCAAGTTTCATTTAGCACTTATTACCATCCCCATTTGAGCTCCTGTGCCTGAACAATGCTTGTGGGTAATGTTGTACCATAAAATGGATTGTCCGATATCAGCAAATGTGTACTAGAGAAGTATCTACTGCCCTGATATCGATCATTTGCTTTCCTGTTGTCTTGTCACAGAGCTCTTTTAACAGAGCTAATTCCTTTTATTTTTCCAAGATAGTCTTCCTATATTGCATATCTTGATTATTAACAAAAACTGGTGGTCATTTTCCAGAAGTGGCAGCCAACAAAGAGGAAATCAATTTGTACCAATGTATTTGACACGTAGGGAGCTCTTAGTACTGTACCCATGTCTGTTACAGAACTGATTAAGTACCAACACTGAGGTTAATGAAAGCAATAATGCAATGGCTGATGATCGTGCTATCTTTTGTTCCCAATGTAACAATGTGAAAGTCATTTTGTGTATCTAAGGTACCGTGGAATAAGTATCAGTAGGAATAGCATTCCTCATTGCAATCTTCAAGCAAACAATCAGCTGTGCTTTTGTCATAAAAGGCAACTGGCAATATTCAATCTGTGCTGCATAAGTAGAGAAGTTCTCCTGATTACTTCTTGAGTGAAAGGAACGATTCTTTTGATGGCCCAATTGAAATGGAAAGTTCCATTTTAGAAAGTCAGAAGTTATTATCACTTAAGTTTGCCATGTTGACTTTTCTCTATTCATCTGTTTCACCCTCAGTGTTGCTGATCACAGATGATTCAGGTATAAAGGAATAAAAATGAGCTTTCAGCCATATGTCAAGAACAGGGCAAAGGATGATTTTCCCTTCATGTACAACAAGTATGTGATGCCGGTTGAAGATAGGTTTGAAATTGCACTTTGTGCTTCTGGAATAGCATTTTTTTTTGGTGACAGAGACATCTGTCCATAAGAATCCATGACTTACATTAGTGAAAGGGAAATAATAATCAGTAAGTGACCAAGATTTGAGGCCAGTACCCCTGAACATTTAAGCTTGTGAGAGGAGCATGAGAACACGCCCTTTGGCCTCAATCTTGATGTGGTGAATAGCAAGGCCTGTCGGCAGCAAATTTAATGCAAGTTGCTCTTGGTCAAATGAGAATATTCAACAATGCAGATTCCCCAAACGCAAATCACATTCTGCTTCTGAATTCTGCAAGCAGAACTAGATCTCAGTGCTTGATCAAGGCTGATACAGAGAGAGAGGGGGAGGGGGGGGCACCTGGAAAATAAAGATAATTTGCCCCCTGCACACTTAGCTTATTTGTGTGTTTTGTTATTCCCTTCCCCCTTTTAAAATGCTAGCTTGTATTTTAACTTAATAAAGATATAAAACAAAACCATTTAGCTGATTCAAAAGAAAGAATGTTGGAGTGCACTTACAAAATGTTGGCTGGAAGATTCTTGAGGTTTTTTTTTTTAAAAAAAATATTATTTGAATCTTACTTGTGGGTGTAAGAGTTGCCTTGCTGAATCTGATAATTTAAAGGTTTAAAGCCCTTCATGAGGTGGGACTGGGTTATCTGAAGGATCGGCTCTCTCTGATTACATCAGCCTATCCCATTAGATCTGCTGCTACGGCAGTTCCATCCACCAGGAACTTACATTTGGTGGGTCCCAACAGTGGGCCTTCTCTGCCATGAGATCTGCTTTATGGAATATTCTCATGTTCACACAAAGTCAGGATAGCTCCCTCTCTGCTAATGTTCCAGAAGTCTCTCAAGACCTGGTAATGTCATCATCACGTCATCATATTGGTCCCAGGGAACCAATAACATCTTAGGTAACTCCAACTACATATAGTTACTCTCTTTGTGCCCATGGTTTGTATATCTCACTTTTTAATGTAGTTTAATTTTTCATAATGATTATATGTTTTATAATGTGGGAAGTCCTCCCCAGAATAAAATATTCTACAGAATATTAAAAGAGGCAGAATAGAGTATTTCCCCTAAAGAAGAATAGGAGAAAGATCTCCTTAACAAAGGCAGAAAGCAGCCCTCAGTCCTTCTGCTATAGGAAAACAGACTGAAGTAGAAGCTTGAAGAGGCTAGGCTTTGTGAATGGATATTTTCTATCCATTCATAAAGCCAGGCCACTCTATTCACAAACAAAGGGCAGCCAGCAGCTCCGAATAAGCAGCACAACAGGCAAGGAGCCGATTAGTTAGACAAACAAAACACTTAGGATTTGCATTTTCCCTTTTGCCTATAGAGCCAGTCATGATCCGATAGTAATCTGGCAACACCCTTAAAAATATTAAAGGACATATTCTTGCACAGGAACAGGCATCTCATTCACAAAGCTCCCAAAATTGTATAAAAGCCCATCTACTCTCAACCCCAACTTGTCAGCCACCCCAGAAACATGCTGCTGTCACTGTTGTTTCTGGTTACCAAATAAATGGAGACCTCCTTTCCAAAAAAACCTGCACCCTGCCTCCAATTTATTTTCCTTCATCTCTCTCCTGGCTTGAAATAAGAACCGGACTGTATCAAACTTCCAACAATAATGATGGCATATTAATTGTTGTTTTATTTGATTGTTATACACTGGCCAGAATCAGCGATGGATGGATGGATGGACGGACTGCATTTCTAGTAGCAGCCAAATGAATAACTCTGCAAGTTTACAGTAAGTTATTTATTTAGCAATGACAAGGTTATATTAGCCAGGAGACTACAATGTTAATGCAGAGTATAGTTTGACTGCCTGTTTGCCAGTCCTGGTTCACATTCATGTGCTTCCCAAGATGCACCACAGGAGTAGGTAAGATAGGATAAAAAGGTCAGTTTGAGGGTCCCCAGCTTGCTGATGGGTTTTTCAGGCAATGACGATGGTGTGCAACAATTCCTGGCTGGAAGCAGCCATTTAATAGCACAGTACTTCACGGTTACATTATGCACAATTTAAATAATAGTTTCAAGACTAAGCCGTCCAGCACTCAAGAGTTTTAATAATGTCTAATGGAAGAAGATGCTGCACAATGCAAGCCTTTTAGATAAGGGATATGCATTCATAGTCATGCAGTTTGCATTCAGGAAATATTTCATTGTGCCATGCTGACAAAAAAATCAAGATAATTCTGTCTTGATATCAAACAGAAAAAGTGTGAAAGTAAACCAGGCAGAATCTAGCTCCTTTTCAGACAACTTTGAAAATGGAAGTTAGTTTCTCCTTTGGGTATAAATGTTATAAACTTATTTTTGCTTCTGTGGTTCCCAACCCAGGGAATACTTGTAGAATTTCATCCATCTTCTTTGCAACATTCCAGTTGTATTATTGCAAACTTCTCCGGAAGAAAACACTTGACCAGTTCTTCTGCTCAGAGGATTCTTGGTCCAGCTCAAGTATTTATGTAAAGCTCCTGCCTATGGCTACACTGTGGTTTTCAAGGATGCTATTTGCCCATTTTTCTTTGTGAAAGTGGCTTGGTAAACCAGATTGATATTGTTGTGCTTCATCTCTGGAAACTCTGACTTAAGGTCACATCTAAAGTGAGCTTGGCAACACTGTCGGAGTCTCCTGTGGATATATGTCAACAATACAAAAGAGCCACATGTCCTAGATCACTGAATCATGATTGAGAAACTAGCAATAGGAGTATGATTAAACTCGATGATGTGCAAAGTATCCTTATTTTTTAAAAAGAATATCTTGGGTATCTACACAGTACTATATTTCTTCATGTTATACATCAACCAGCTTTCCACTTCAGCCTGAGAAAAAAGATTTTTTTTCAATGTTGTGCCATTTAAGTATTACTGAACTTTTAGGTTAATTTAAGAGAGAGTGTGTGGACTTGGGTCACTGAGAGGAACTTGAAATCAGATCTTACCTTGAAGAAGACAAGATAAAGGCATCTGCTATAATGGGTAGTATAATTTGGGATACTGGCTCAATTTAATTATATTCTATAACTATCTAAGTAACAAGAACATTTAAATGTGCCTTTCTCAGTACCAGCTGCTCTAGTCAGGGACGGCCTTGATTGCCATCCTTCCATTAGAAGTAGACTATAATACAGATCTGAGATAGGACCTTTTGGGAGATGGTACCCCAGTTGGGGAAACTTCTTCCTGCTCTCTTAAGAATGTCACTGACCCTTGTAAGATTTTAGTGCCAGTTGAAAACTCCTTTGTTTACTTAGACCTCTGGATGAAGCTACACCATTATGTCCCATTGCACAGTTTCTTTAGGTTCCCATTCATTGAATTACAGCAATATCTGCAACAAATCACAGTACTATCAAAAGGATGTCATCATGCAAATGATACAATTAACATTTGATGCAAGAATGTACCCTCCCTTTTTGTAGATACCTCTGGTGCCATGCATTTACTGCTTTTTCTTATATTTTGCATTCTTATTTAGAAAATATTTTAGTTATGAACAGTCAATAGTTTTCAGGTAGGATTAGAACCTCAACAGAACTGAATCCTTGATATCCAAAGTTCCGGGAAGAATCCATGGTTAATTATAAAATGTCTCTGAGATAACTAGGAACAAAAGCATGGACAATTATTGTTGTCTTACTCCCTCAATAGATTGTCCATCAGGGTAACCAATGTCATTTTGATGCAATAAAAACTGGACTGAAATAGTTCCATAAAATCAGCTTCATCCAGCGTGCTTGGAATTTGAGTTTAGCCACTACTTTCTTAACCACCTTGGTCTAGAACAGTAAACTCAGTACTGACATTATACTAGTATAATGTATCTTTACAGTTTATTCACATTTAGATTATTTCGCCACAGACATCTGTCTATAAACCAGGAAGATCCATAGATGTCACGTGGAGTCAGGCAATCAAAAGTCTGAGTCCACAGGTCATTTCAGTTTGTCAAAAAGGTTTTGATCAAACCAGCTGGCACAATAGTAACCCTTTCCATTTGTGAATTTCCATCAGATTTAGAAAACGTGTTAGGCAGACCTTCAAAATCAGGTCATTGTCTCCCTGTGAAGAGATGGTGCCAGTTACTGCATTCTGACCAGACAGTGATGTTTCAATGGCAAAAGACTCATTTCTGATTCTCCCCAATATGGATCATTATCATCAGTATCAAAATCCAGGTTTAAAATGTGTCCTGCTTAATGAACGTGGGAAGATATTATTTGAGAAAGGCCCATATGTCATAAAACTGGTGAGCTGCTCAAAAAAACAAAAACAAAACCCAACCACTGGATCCAGCATGGATGCTGAAGTAGTCAAGTACAAAACCCCCTGGAATTCTTACCTCTAATCTCTAAATATATTTTGCTAACTCAGGTCTCTTTCAACTTAGGCCTGAAAAATAGAACAAATCTTTTGCAATGATGGTGCAGTCTTGACTCGTAATCTGCAGAATATAAGGTGGTTAGGCAAATCCGCCATTATTACACAATCAACACCCACAAAAATCCATGTACTGTATTGTTGAAAGAAAAGTCTTCATCATGGTTCAGTCCATTGGAGAGGTTAGCTTGGAGTCCCATCTGGGTCCCATCTGGGGTGCCAAATTGTTGAAGGAAAAAGTCTTCATCATGGTTCAGTCCAAGCCGGGAATAAACAACATGGTGATTGCTTTAGAAAGAAGGTTGCAGTTTATTGAAGAGGAGAGCCAGACAGGAAGATGGCTGTGGAAGAAAAGAGAGAAAAAGCACATGTAGGGAGTGGGTTTTTATACCCTCTGGGGCTCTTGAGGTTGTTTCCTGTTCCTGCTTGAGGCTTTGTATTTCCTGTGTCATGTAGTTTGACCTGAGTCTGAGTGTGCCCCTTTGACATCTGTGGGTTAATCCTATTATGTCCTGTCTTAGAGTTTGTGTGGGATATGTAGATTTTAGGTGTCTTTGTCTTCTTAATCTTTTAGCTCCAATCTTCCTGAATGGTTTACATCTGCATTTCTACAGAGCTGGTTTCTGCTTGGAGGAGGGAGACTTGGGGCTATTAAAAAAACTGGGCATGCTTTGAGGATCCTTTGAGGAAATATAATATTCTGCCCTTTTAATATTTCCTTCTCTGGGGGGGGGGGTCTGACTTCCCACAGTATCTTCATACAAACTGTCTAGTATTTCTTTCATTTCTTCCTGTCCACTGCCACATCCACCAATGAACACAATTCCCAGTTATCCAAGACTTGCATCCTCTACTTCATCTGCACATCAACACTACAAACCCATAACTTCCACAATTATTGTTCCACAATCTTTCTTCCCTCATATTGTGCTGCTATACCTTCTACAAATGATAAAAACAATCCATCTATAATCCATCAATTTCATAATGTTCTTTCTAGCATCGTCTTGCTTTTTTTCTTCCTTCTTTTTGCACAGTATATAAACTCTCCCATTTTCCCCCAAACTCTAGCTTTTTTTTTGCTTTTTCCCCATTTTTTTCCTTTCCAAAACATCCACCACCACATTCTCAAACACTTTAGAAACCTGCCTAAATCTTTATCTATCCTGAATTTCAAAGAGTCCATCTGAGAATCCTTAGAGCTTACAACAGTGGTGGCACAGTGGTTAGAATGCAGTATTGCAGGCCAATACTGCCAACTGCCAGCAGTTCAGCAGTTCGAGTCTCACCGGCTCAAGGTTGACTCAGCCTTTCATCCTTCCAAGGTCAGTAAAATGAGGACCCAGATCACTTGGAGAGGCCTGTAAAGCACTGTGAAGCAGTACATAAGTCTAAATGCTATTGCTTATCAAAAGAACTCTGAGAACAATGATTGGTCTTCAGCTCAAAGCTCTTGCTTTAAATAAACATATTTTGGTCTCTGGGACAGTGCTGTTAACCAGATGGCCTTTTCTTCTAAATGGCTATTCATCACGACAGCTACACATCATTTCCACTATCAGAGGCAGGATGACCCTGAATTCTTCTTGCAGACGAATCTAATCATTAAGATCTTGATGACCTGCTTATAGCCTTCTCATAGACATCTAGTTAGGCATTCTGGTGAGTACTGTGTTTGACTTCATAGACTCTGCCTGGCTCTTCTTACAGGCTCTTCTTATCAGACTTAGTTGCCTGATATATCAGAAACAGAACTAGATATTGTAGTCCCCAACATAATCCATGCTTTCCTTGACACTGTACAGTAAGAATGTTATCAGATTAAATCCTTCTCACGGGATCTTTTTATTTACCATGGTGTTTTGCTGTGGGAAATGCCGGTTGGGGAGAATTGTATCATATATGTGGACAAATGAGCAATTAAAATAACTTAGCTTCAGGTGATATTCATCTGCGCTCAGTCACTTAACTGCTAGCAGTGCTTGGACAACCAGCGCTGCTCTGTTCCCACTAGAAATTACATTAACTGCAGCTTTACAGCATGCAATCATGTCTGAAATTATTGAAAAAAGATAACAAGTATATTGCATTCTAATCTAATTATCTAAATCATTTAAATTATTTATAAGGGC
>NW_015387325.1:105506-107483 GCF_001527695.2 Protobothrops mucrosquamatus
ATATATATATATATATATATAACAAAATTAAAAAAAACCCACATTAATTGGCAGTTTCGTAGTCCCAACCATGGCTGATTCTCTCAATCTTACTACAAATGTTATTTAAGAAAAGAGAACAATTCAGCAAAATGCTTTTATTCACAGCTGCTTTTGAGGCTAATAAAAGTAGAAGCAGAGAATTTGAATTCTTTTTTTTTTTTTTTTTTGCTTTTGAAGGTAAACTTTGGTCTTCAGGGACTTCAACCTGGGATGGTGCAATGAATGGGGTGCATAGAGTAGGATTATTTTAGAATAGTTGGAAATATTCTGTACTCTTTGGGATTTTCCTAATGATTCCTGTATAATAATAGTAGTTTTTTTGTGTGAAAATTTGCATTGCACGTATGGCTTTGAAAATCAGGAAGTTAGACAAGCTTTTCACATAAATTACTGGTTTTACTGAATTGATTAAGTACATAATTGTTTCCTTGGCCAAAATTTATCAAGATTCCTTGAGAGTTACACATGTTTGCATATTAGCTACCTGTTGTATAGTTAATACGTTACCACATGCATTAAATAATAAAAAAAACTTGACAAATAAAATGACTGACAATTTTATTGTATTGTAAGGTTCATCTCTGCTTTGGAAAAGTATTGTCAGAAAAAAAAATCTATTTTCAAATTTCAAATGTTTTACAACTTTTAAAATGTCAAGACCTTTTTCAAATCATGTGCACCCAGCAGATGACTGTTCAGTTTAGAATGTATTTTATCTTGTTTGAGGGAAGCTAAACGTTGTGAGATAGTTAGGCAAGGGAATTGAAAACTATGCAGCAACATTAGGAACCCCTGCTCCTACTACTGATGTTCACTGCCTCAGAAAATTGTACAGACAGTTGAAAACTTCTATGGCAGTCTTCTGCAATCTGTTGCATTAATACTATGACTACCAGAATGGTAGGAATTGATAGAACCATAGAATTGGAAGAAATAATAGAATTCAACTACACTCCTATTCAATGCAGGATCCTCTGCAGCATCTCTTAGATGATATTAGATAATCTTTATTGTCATTTTTTCCTGTGGGCACAACGGCACACATTAAAAATGAAATTTAGTTGCTTGCTCTCAAAGTGTACACATACATAACACACATTTAAAACATACTATAGACAACATATGTATAGACCCACACTCTTACATATGTAACATATAAATATTAATCACTGTCCATCTTAAATACATAATGGAAGGAGGAAGCTTTATTGCTCACAAGGTTAAAACTGTATGGAACAAAACTGTGACTGAATCTGGATGTTCTGCTTCGGATACCACGGAGCCTCCTCCCAGAAGGTAACAAGGAAAACAGGTCATGAAGAGAATGTGTAGTGTCCCAGACAATCTTGCGTAATTCAGCCTGTGTGAAGACCTTCAATGAAACCCTTACCAATTCACCTGATGGTTTGTTTTAGTGTTTATTAGCAGAGAGATTCAGAAACCTTCTTCCTTATATTTTTGACTCATTGATTTGGTCTTGACAACAGACAACAAGGCCATTCACTGATAACTCTTCAGATACTTGAGTACTGCTATTATACCATACTCAACTTTCCTACATGCTAAACATAACTTCTTTAAACAGATCCTTTAGTTGTTTCTCTCTTGGTTTCTAGATTCCTTCATTATCTAACAGGTCTCTAGCAGGTCTCTAGAATTGCTCCAGAACTGTGGTGCCTTGGACTGGCCACAAATGGAGTCTGATCAGGGCAGAGTAGAGTGAACCAATGATTTCCCATGATTTGGACTCAATGCTTTTGTCAATGTACCACAAGATACCATATGCCATTTTAGCAACTGCATCATTATGTTTACCATTAGTAGAGACACAAAGATCTCTTTCAATGTTCAACTACCAAGCTATGTCTCCATTCTATATTTGTGTCTTACAAATATGGCACTCCACTTAATGCTTATTTATTTATTTATTTATTT